>NC_056446.1:12512577-12812577 GCF_018296145.1 Oncorhynchus tshawytscha | reverse complement strand
TCATGCCTATACTTTTCAAAAAAATAATTGACCTTCAAAAGGAAATGGGAAGCGGAGGGAACCAGTCATTCATCACGGCCAAGTGAAGGACGTTTCACCATGCAGTCTTTTTATAGTTCCGAGGTCTATTTGGTTTAAATGACCCCTGCTGTGAATTATAGTTAATAGAACACAAACAGTCTCCTTGAAAAGCTATGGTAGACATTAAGGGCAGACAATGTGCTCTTTAATTATTAAAACTGCTATGCTTCAGAGTAACTTCTGCAACTACAGAAAAAGTAGCCAATGACCATAGTTTTGTAAACTACAAAAGTGAGGAAAGACAGAGAGTGTAAGTCAACAATTGAGATGTCAGTAAGGATGGTATAAGTCCTTTATGAGTGTTCTGGATAGTCCTTTTTCCGTCAGGCTGAACACTTTGAGCGAAATGTGCCACGACATGGGCAGGACCTTGAGCAGTTACAATTAGAGCCAGACTCTGACTGAAATCTATTTCCACATCCAGAGGGATCCGTAGCCTCCACGGAGTGCAGAAAACCCCCAGCCTTGTTGGCCTGGCCCCGCTACAGAGCCAATTCCTTTGGGGATCCTAATCATAGCTGCACACTGAGAAATCGGGGTCAGGAAAATGCAAAGGAGAACTCCGGAGAGGACCGGGATAGAAGGCACTGAAATGTAGTGTACAGGAAGACATCTAAATCCACTGATGTGCCCTGTACAGAGCTAGGCTACAGTTGTAGTTGAAGGGGCCTTCCTGTGTGGTGTGCATACTGTAACTAACAGGCCTCTGATGAGGAAACAGCATACCTTCGAAACAGAAAATGGAGATCAAATCAGAAATCCGATTTAAGATGGCCTTGTGGACAACATGACAACGCTTGTTCATAAAATGTATCAAACATCCATTGTTTACCATGCTTTGCTGTTCAAAAGAACTTGCATACAGTGTAGATGATGCATGCAGAAGTGAGCAGTACAAGCCTTCTGTCAACAGGTCGAAGGTCCAAATCTAGCCTAGTACTAAATACTGTTGCCTAGCAACACACAGTTTTATCATGCATGGTCTATGAAGTGGACATAAAGGCACCGTTGTTAACTTGTTAGCATTGTTTCAGCTTTTGATCATTCGGAGCCAAATTTGATAATCAGCATTGCAGCTCTGTTCCCTATTTCAATGTCCATCGTAACGTCTCCCTTCCTCTCTCTTCTGATGTCAATTAAAGAGTTTTCATTACATGCCATGCAACCTATTCCAGATGACTTCCTTTCAATCTGTCTTGATTCAATCCAACAAAAAAAGGTCTCCACTTAAAAGCCTTGGAAATGGGATACAATATGCAGCATTTCCTGTTGGATTGAGTTTACTGCCAGGGGATTCAGCAAGGTAGCAATTAAATATGCAATTATGTAAACACACAGCATTGTCAAATGATATTTGTGGGCTGCGGCAGAGCATGCCAAGTTAACTATCTAAATTGTGCCAGATACATTATTTGCAGCTGAGGGGTATCTACAAAGGAGGAGTTAGCCATCTAACTTGCCCAAATATTCTGACATATTTTTCGAAAGATAAGCTTGAAACTGTCATGATCTAGTTGACTCAACAACCAAAAACACATATGTAAGTTTAGCTTTCTTAATGAACCATAAAATAAGTGGTTATTTCTGGTTGTTTATAGAAGTTAGCAGGATAACTCATTGATCCTGCTTTGCAGTATACCCCTCAGGGCTAATTATTTTAGTTGGAAAAGAAATAGCGCCCCTTATGCGCACTTCCGGTAATACTGTGTGTGTGTGTGTGTGTGTGTGTGTGTGTGTGTGTGTGTGTGTGTGTGTGTGTGTGTGTGTGTGTGTGTGTGTGTGTGTGTGCGCATGTATATATGTATATATATATATATATGTATATATATTTTAAAAATCAGCCGTTTCCAGCAACAATAGTCAATTACAACAATGTCTACACTGTATGTATATATATAGTGGGGCAAAAAAGTATTTAGTCAGCCACCAATTGTGCAAGTTCTCCCAGATGAGAGAGGCCTGTAATTTTCATCATAGGTACACTTCAACTATGACAGACAAATTGTAGGATTTTTTATGAATTTATTTGCAAATTATGGTGGAAAATAAGTATTTGGTCAATAACAAAAGTTTATCTCAATACTTTGTTATATAGCCTTTGTTGGCAATGACAGGTCAAACGTTTTCTGTAAGTCTTCACAAGGTTTTCACACACTGTTGCTGGTATTTTGGCCCATTCCTCCATGCAGATCTCCTCTAGAGCAGTGATGTTTTGGGGCTGTTGCTGGGCAACACAGACTTTCAACTCCCTCCAAAGATGTTCTATGGGGTTGAGATCTGGAGACTGGCTAGGCCACTCCAGGACCTTGAAATGCTTCTTACAAAGCCACTCCTTCGTTGCCCGGGCGGTGTGTTTGGGATCATTGTCATGCTGAAAGACCCAGCCACATTTCATCTTCAATGCCATTGCTGATGGAAGGAGGTTTTCACTCAAAATCTCACGATACATGGCCCCATTCATTCTTTCCTTACACGGATCAGTCGTCCTGGTCCCTTTGCAGAAAAACAGCCCCAAAGCATGATGTTTCCATCCCCACACTTCACAGTAGGTATGGTGTTCTTTGGATGCAACTCAGCATTCTTTGTCCTCCAAACACGACGAGTTGAGTTTTTGCCAAAAAGTTATATTTTGGTTTCATCTGACCATATGACATTCTCCCAATCTTCTTCTGGATCATCCAAATGCTCTCTAGCAAACTTCAGACGGGCCTGGACATGTACTGGCTTAAGCAGGTGGACACGCCTGGCACTGCAGGATTTGAGTCCCTGGCGGCGTAGTGGGTTACTGATGGTAAGCTTTGTTACTTTGGTCCCATCTCTCTAGGTCATTCACTAGGTCCTCCCGTGTGGTTCTGGGATTTTTGCTCACCGTTCTTGTGATCATTTTGACCCCACGGGGTGAGATCTTGCATGGAGCCCCAGATCGAGGGAGATTATCAGTGGTCTTGTATGTCTTCCATTTCCTAAAAATTGCTCCCACAGTTGATTTCTTCAAACCAAGCTGCTTACCTATTGCAGATTCAGTCTTCCCAGCCTGGTGCAGGTCTACAATTTTGTTTCTGGTGTCCTTTGACAGCTCTTTGGTCTTGGCCATAGTGGAGTTTGGAGTGTGACTGTTTGAGGTTGTGGACAGGTGTCTTTTATACTGATAACAAGTTCAAACAGGTGCCATTAATACAGATAACGAGTGGAGGACAGAGGAGCCTCTTAAAGAAGTTACAGGTCTGTGAGAGCCAGAAATCTTGCTTGTTTATAGGTGACCAAATACTTATTTTCCACCATCATTTGCAAATTAATTCATTAAAAATCCTACAATGTGATTTTCTGGATTTCTTTTTCTCATGTTTTTGTTCTCATAGTTGAAGTGTACCTATGTTGAAAATTACAGACCTCTCTCATCTTTTTAAGTGGGAGAACTTGCACAATTGGTGGCTGACTAAATACTTTTTTGCCCCACTGTATATATATATATATATATATATATATATATATAGTGTAGACATTGTTGTAATTGACTATTGTAGCTGGAAACTGCTGATTTTTAAAATTGTATATCTACATAGGCGTATAGAGGCCCATTATCAGCAACCATCACTCCTGGGTTCCAATGGCACATTGTGTTAGCTAATCCAAGTTTATAATTTTAAAAGGCTAATTTATCATTAGGAAAACCCTTTTGCAATTATGTTTGCACAGCTGAAAACTGATGTCCTAATTAAAGAAGCAATAAAACTGGCCTTCTTTAGACTAGTTGAGTATCTGGAGCATCAGCATTTGTGGGTTCAATTACAGGCTCGAAATGGCCAGAAACAAAGCACTTTCTTCTGAGAAATAAAGGCTATTCCATGCAAGAAATTGCCAAGAAACTGAAGATCTCGTACAACACTGTGTACTACTCCCTTCACAGGACAGCACAAACGGTCTCTAACCAGAATAGAAAGAGGAGTGGGAGGCCCCAGTGCACAACTGAGCAAGAGGACAAGTACATTAGAAGGCCAGCATCCCAGAGTCACCTCTTCACTGTTGATGTTGAGACTGGTGTTTTGCGGGTACTATTTAATGAAACTGCCAATTGAGGACTTGCGAGGCGTCTGTTTCTCAAACTAGACACTCTAATGTATATATATATATATATATATATATATGTATATATATAACTGTATGGAAATATGGATACTGCTCAACCCTACCAGGCACCATTAAAATCAGAAGTGCCTAGTTGAGATAGAAAGGTGTTTTGATACGATCTTTGCTGTCTTACTGCGACTCTGCTTGTTTTTTTGTGTGACCTGTGAAGCGAGGCTCAGCTGTGTTGCTGGTGTTAGCTGCTTCTAAATCAGTTTTGTTTCCCAGCCAGGTGCTGCTCAGAGAGCTTTTTCCCATCAACACAGCCCTTCCCCTGTGGAGCCACATAGGTTGCAGGAAAAAACTCCTTCCCAGTAAGTCTGATCCTTCTCCAACAGGATAAATGTCAGACGGACAGCACAACATGCTACCCTCCCTAACTTGAACTGTGTCCATGGCAACCAAGTTGGAGTGCACTGCGGGTTTTGCTGTCAAACTATGTATCTTGACTAAACGCACAAGGGATATAAAAGGACAGCAAGAGAGCAACATAGAGCTTGAAAGCGTCAGAGGAAAGTATCTTTGAGGTTCTTTTACATGCTACCACAGTGCAGTGTGAGCCCACACACAAAGAACAGATTTATGCTTGGCCTGAAACTCACCCCAGTATTTTCTCGACTTCAGTTGATTCACGAACTAGTCATAGACTGAACGCTGAACCGCATCCCATTGCAGGGTTTTAACATGTCCTTCCCCCCCGAGGCAACGTGTGTCTGCTGAAGGGATGATGACAACAGTGAGAATGAATTATTACTGCAGCCTTACTTTTATGGGTCACGGAATCACTGTACCTGATAACCTTATTGACAATGCTCGTATTGTTTAAAAAAAAAAAAAAACATTTTCAGCCGCCATGGCTTTCATCAGGTCTTCATGTGCTGTTTCCAATTCAGCTCAGTTTTTTTGTCTCTCAACGTCAAGTATTTTTCAACTCCAAGGAGGAGGCATAGGCCTATGCTCATGTGTTAAGGAACTATTTCATTTTGTACTCTGTCTTACGTGACACTGCGACTACCTCCAGTCAAAAGGGCAAAAGTTGTTCTCCAGACAAACAGCTAATGTTATCGACAGACTCTTTTGATGTGAGGAAGTGTATTGAATAAGTGGTATATATTATTAGGAAGGTCTTCCCCCTCGGGCCGGCACTATGAAATTGACATTAATGAGAATTGAGCTGTGGGAGAAAGATATGACTGTTCAACTTTGCCTGACTCTCTCATCTTAGGTGAACTCTTGAGTCTACAAAACTGTTAGCTAGCTTAAAAGTAAACTTTTCAGTACTTATTATTATTATTATTATTATTATTATCATCTTCTAAACATAACACATGTAGCATTTATATAACATACATTTGAAACTGCACAGCTTGCTTAACATTTCACAGCAGGGTAGGAAACATGTTAAACAGCCTAGTGTCAGTCAACTCATGCTACTATGTAAAAAAAATGTATTGTACACTGACCTTTGAATCCCTTAGCGCAGTATCCGTCTGAATTACAGTGCCTTCAGAAAGTATTCACACCCCTTGATTGTTTTCCACATTTGGTTGTGTTACAAAGTGGGATTAAAGTGTATTTAATTGTCCTTTTTGGTCATTGATCTACACAAAATGCTGTCAGTGGAAGAAATTTTCAAAGAAATGAAGCCCTAATATATCTTGATTTAGATAAGTATTCACCGCCCTGAGTCAATACATGTTAGAATGACTTTTGGCAGCGATTTACAACTGTATCTCTAAGAGCTTTGCACACCTGTATTGTATAATATTTTCCCATGTATTATTTGTTAAACTCTTCAAGCTCTGTCAAGTTGGTTGTTTGCTAGACAGCAATTCTCAAGTCTTGCCATAGACTTTCAAGCCAATTTAAGTGTAAACTATAACTTGGCCACTCAGAAACTTTCAATGTCGTCTTGGTAAGCAAGTCCTGTGTATATTTGGCATTGTGTTTTAGGTTATTGTCCTGCTGAAAGGTGAATTTGTCTCCCAGTGTCTGTTGGAAAGCAGAATGAATCAGGTTTTCCTCTAGGATTTTGCCTGTGATTAGCTCTAGCCCGTTTCTTTTTAAACAAAAAACAACTCCCTAGTCCTTGCCAATGACACGCATATCCATAACATGATGCAGCCACCACCATGCTTGAAAATATGAAGAGTGATACTCAGTGATGTGTTCTGTTGGATTTGCCCCAAACATAACACTTTGTATTCAGGACATAAAGTACATTTCTTTGCCAAAATGTTTGCAATTTACGCTAGTGACTTATTGCAAATAAGATGCATGTTTTGGAATAGTTTTATTCTGTACGGGCTTCCTTCTTTTCACTCTGTCATTTGGTTAGCATTGTGGAGTAAGTACAATGTTGTTTGTCCATCCTTTCTCCGATCACAGCTATTAAACTCTGTAACTGTTTTAATGTCACCCTTGGCCTCATGGTGAAATCCCTGAGCGGTTTCCTTCCTCTCCGGCAACTGAGTTAGGAAGAACGCCTGTATGGTTGTAGTGACTGGGTGTATTGACACACCGTCCAAAGTGTAAATAATAACTTCACCATGGTGAAAGGGTTATTCAATGTCTGCTTTTTTCATTTTTACCCATCTACCAATAGGCTCTCTTCTTTGCGATGCATTGGAAAACCTCCCTGGTCTTTGTGGTTGAATCGGTGTTTGAAATTCACTGCTCGACTGAGGGACGTTACAGATCACAGTATTTGTGGGGTACAGAGATGAGGTAGGCATTCAAAAAATTGTGTTAAACACTATTATTGCATACAGAGTGAGTCCATGCAACTTATTATGTGACTTATCAAGCACATTTTTACTCTTGCCATAACAAAGGGGTTGAGTACTTCCTGACTCATGACATTGCAGCTTTTCATTTTGTATTAATTTGTAAATAAATTCTATAAACATAATTCCACTTTGACATTATGGGGTATTGTGCGTAGGCCAGTGTCACTAAATCCTTTTAAATTCAGGCTGTAACACAACAAAGTGTGAAAAAAAGTCAAGAGGTGTGAATACTTTCTGAAGGCCCTGTAAGTGTGATACGCATACTCTTCCAGCATTACGTCAGTGAATGTAACACAACACCCACACTTGATCTAACTTCAGGTTTAATTTCCGCACAATATTTCTCACTCTGTTACGCAAGACGAGAGCCGTGCTGTTCACTTTCCCGAGCTCATCATGGTTCATCTTAACAAGAAGAACTCACACTAGCCGACATTTTATACATACAACTCATTCATTCTGTTGTCGAAGAATAACAGTTTGATCAGCCATATTTCAGTTCACAAATGGCCACTTACAGATGAACTGTATTTTTGCCGAATACTCTGGTTTTTCATGCAGGTTTACAGTCAAGCCCCCCTGAAAGATTAACACACATGCAATTTGGATTCAATTACTATAATTACTTTATTCCCATGGCCTGACTGAGATACAGAGATGGTCCACGACTCTGCCTTTTATTTTCTTCTGTCCCCTTTGCGGAAGAGGCTTAGAGAGCCAAATCCAATTAGTTGACTTAATATTCACATTAGAGTGTTGGGGCTCCAGCCCCGGATGTGGTCAATCGGAATGAACAGTGGCATTCATACTGTATATGGATTCAATACCGTTCTAGATTCTATAGGCCCTTTTTGTTTGGATCTACTGTTTACGTCACTATATGCCGTAACTGCAGTGAGGCTGAGGGAAGGGAACAAAAGGGACGGAGATAATAGTGAATGGTAATATTACTCCGCTTCAGTTCGACTGTGGTGTGTGTTCTCCGTCAATGCTTCGGTTCGGTTCCGATGGTCTTTGAGTTTCTTTGCGCTGCCTGGAGAAGTTGAAGGCTCTGGGATTTCCTCAAAGTTGCATGGTTTCACAAAAGTTGCCCTGGACATCCATCGGCTGTTTTTAGGGTTTCAAGGAGAAAGGCGTGCGCGTGATCTCCCATGCTATCTCCCTGTGATGGCGTATACCAGTACGGGGAACCTTATCAAGGGAACCCAGCCAACATGTCCCTATAATGTGAAGATAATCTCAAACATTGGCAGTGTATTGACAGTAGCCGCTACTCGATTCCATTAGCTGATACGAGCCACTTGAAAGCCTGAAGTTGGGCCCGATCAGATTGCGGTGACACCGCCATTTCCTTGAACTTGCCGTGTCAAAGCATAAATCTGTTTGCTAAAGCTGCAGTGCGTGGTGACAGCAGATTACACTGATAGTGACATGGGCAGCCAACCTTTTAATGACTTATGAAGTCATTAACTTTTATTTAAGGAGACCGAACACACAGTGAGCTACACACACGCTGGCAATGAATGCTGTTCAAAGAGGTATTTTGACAGCAAGCAGGTACGTCCATGCATGGGCAGTATGGAATACTGATTTGCATAATATATGAGGATATACTACATGGATGGTACAAGTGCTACAGTAGACATGACACCACATTTGAGCGTTTTGAAGTCATTGGTGGTCCAGTCAGTTGTTTTCATTCAATTAATGTCTGGCAAACTTCAAATTCCATTGGGCTGCCTGCCTTCCGTCTACCTACTGAGTAAGGTCAGGAACACACTAGGTGTAGAGTTGAATTGGATGTGAGATTGAAAGAGGCCTCCACCACTGAGAGGTTGTGTTTGCAGGTCTGAATACTAATCTACACAGGGATCTCCAAGGATACGAGCAGGGCATCACACACACACTGGGGGATCATGGGAAAAAGCTTTAATTTACTCCCCTTGTGCAGCTTAAGACATTTCCCCTCGGATATAAGCAGATTACGGAAGTGGTATTGCTCAGTGTAAAGTAGCAGCAGGTAGATAATAAGATACTGTACCACTTACCATTTACTTTGCAGGGTTTAATGTTCCGGGCTTGATCCCTGTGTCATTGTTTGTTTGGATTCGCTGTGTGGAGGCACGTTTTCATTGGCAGCTTGGCATTTTGAATGGGTCCCTTAGGCTGCCTGAGGGTAACAATGGCTAGCAGGTGGTTGCTGCTTTTCAGGGATTTAAGCCTTACCTCCAGCCAAAACAGCTACTTAACCTATTAATGTCTAGATGGGAGGAATAGTAAGCAGCCTCTGCTACTGTTTGATGGACAGATGGATTGGCTAAAATACTAGCATGAGGCTTCAGTCAGAAGTAAAGTACAGGGTGGCCCTCACAACCTTCAGAAAGGACACCAAGCAAAATAAAGGTGTGTGTGTGTGTGTAACACAGCTATGAAATCCAAAAATATTTTGAATGTGGGAATTCATGAAGTCCCTTGAGGCGAATGGGTTAAGTTGTATTACACAACATAGTTTGCAGTGCTGTGGTTCGTTCTACAACTCGTGGCCTGCAGAGGAAAGGAGAGTGGGAGTCCTCCGCCCGCTGAAAGTTCAGAGCACAGCTGGCAGAGCAGTGATTTAATGCAGTAACGAAGCTCACAGCAACATGGCGACTTACTCAAAATACTGCCGGCTAATTGACTGCTCCGAGTGGTGCTGCAATTCGGTCACGCCTTGTGCCACCAGGATAGAAAAACTCAACAGACTGAGTGAACCTGCTCCCAGAGACGAATGAGTTCACCCTCATCACACAACGTGGGGACATTAAGAAGCAGGCAATATTCACACTCAATATGCATAATATTGTTACACCGTGCTGGTGAAGTAAGCAGGGCTATGTAGAGCAATATAACTCCATTGTTTTCTCAAATATGCTAGGTACTATTCTCTAAAAATAGATCACCCAGTAGCCTACAGTGATTTTCTGTTTGTCTTCCGTTGGTAAAAAAAAGGGCTTCCCCGTGGGGTCATAGAGGGGGTGTTGAACAATCTCATGCTGTGTTCACAGGACACATCCATTCTGTGAACTCCTTGTCCCCAGAGTACCCATTTACTATGTGAGACAGTCAATACCAAGTCAAAAGGAAAATCCATCAGAATTGGGAGTTGTAGTGTCCATGTCAATAATAGCCTCCTACTCAAAGAACCTCTGGCCATTTGAGTTCATACGGTTAGTACCACACATCTGTGCCAGTTTTGCCCTTGAGCAGATAAAACCAAACCCTCAAATCTTTGTAATTGAAATCACTGTTCAGCTAGATAGAAAGTGGTTCATATATTGGCAACCACAGAGCTCAGATGATGTAATATATGAAACTTGCAGATGCATCTGACTCATTGAAAATGTATATTTGGTTTGTGGATTTATTTTTGATTTTAGCCCTCAGCGTACATGCATCACACACAAACTTCCTTGGGTATAAACCTTTTTTTTTTAAAGAAGCATTTCATGTCTATGGGTGAAAGAATGGAAAGTAGAAATAAGCCTACCTTGTCCAAATATAGAGCCAAATATAATGAAAACAAAGACTCATCTTTTACATGATCACTTAACAAAATGGAGTTCTGTTGGCCAATGAAAAAGCCCGGGAATTAAGATCTGGAAATGATGTACATTTGACATTATTTTTTTGATTTGAGTCATTTAGCATACACTCTTATCCAGAGTGGCTTAGTGCGTTCATTTTAATGTACAGTAGCTAGGTGAGACAACCACATCAGTCATAGTAAGCTACAACAACAAAAAATCCTCAGTAAACTAGCGATCAACAACATCAGTGCCAGTAAGAAAAGGGGGGTGCTGTGGGATTAATCAAGATCATGTTTTGGTCATCAGGTCACTAGCCCAGTGTAAACCCACTGTGTCGGTGAGGCACCTAAACCACAAACAAAGACAGGCATTCACTTCTGTTGGATTCACCTCTTAAGTTTGGGGTGGATTTATGGCTCTGGTCACTCAGCTGACCGTGTATTGCGTGCGTGGGAGTTGTATTGGGGAGTCTGGACATCCCAGTCAGGCCCAGGACAGGACTCACTTCTATTATCAGCAGACAGCAGGATCTCTTTATCTCCTGCCATGCACAGAGTACTTCTATCTGGCAGGCTTGTGGGCAACCCAGTCACACTGGCACAGCATCACAGCCCAGGCTTTGGAGTGGACTGAGCAGGCCCGGCAGCACTGGGCAGCTCTGAACTCCTGACCCTCTCTGTCTTGGAGAT
The DNA here is from genome assembly GCF_018296145.1 of Oncorhynchus tshawytscha. Taxonomy (NCBI): domain Eukaryota; kingdom Metazoa; phylum Chordata; class Actinopteri; order Salmoniformes; family Salmonidae; genus Oncorhynchus; species Oncorhynchus tshawytscha. The sequence goes on along the minus strand of NC_056446.1, from coordinate 12,801,327 downwards.
GAGTGTCACAGCTCTGTAATCCCCTAATCCTTTTTTCACAACACATTTTTTCTGAACATAAAATGTGTGATGTAAAAAAAAAAAGGTACGCGTTTAGAGATTTTGGGTAGACAACTCTGCCCTTGGCATCTTTCAAGGGGGACATTCCTTGTGCCTGCGTGGTTGTCTATAAGAGGAGAGGAGGAGAAGAGGAGTGGGCTCGCTTTAACGGTTATTATTTGCCATCTGCTGTTGCCGCAGCTGCCTCCTCCTCAGCCGCTGTGCTGTGTGAAACGTGCCTGTTCACCATGTAAAACTGAGAGATCAGGCAGAGCGGAGTGCAGCTGAGCAAGTGACCGGCTGATCCCCTTAACACATGGGACGGACGGTGCAGGCACCAGCTCTAATTGATTCTGAAATGACTCGGGCTCTATCTGGGTGGAAATGAAATGTTGATTGAGATTTCTGTTTAAGGAGCCAGGATCTGGGATCTGTCTTCTACTAGATGTCGATTTGCTAGATGGACTCTCTCGATCTCCAGAATCAGATAAGAGATCCAGATTAGTTATGATGCATTGAATGTATGTGCATGAATATTTCACTCTTTGTAGGACCCTATATAAATCCTGATACTTCATTTCCTCTGGAGATGGTGGGTTGTCATCCAGCAGATTTTTTTTTCTCTCTCTCTAGTTCCCATCACATATTTATTGAATCCTCTTTCAGAGGCTGGGAGGCAGAAAACGATATTAGGATGGTTCCTATGAGAGATGTTCTGTGTGCCAAACTCGCCTCTTTTCTTATCTCCATCTAACCCAGTGACTGATTAGGCTGTCAGAATTCCTTTCAGACATCTCAATATTTCCTGTTACAACACCCCAATTTCAGAGCGTCTTGGGTTATCAAACAGACGTGTTCTCAAATCCCTCTTCTCATCGTATCCTTACAGTGTCCACGTATCAAACTTGACATTGCTCAGCATGACATATTATGCCGATTTTTCACCTGCCGCACATTCAGCAGTTGTAGGAAGGTAAATGATCGCCAGCACTGCTTCATAGATGAATAAAACACAGCAGACGCATAACGCCTCCGTATATTTACGGTATCAATTTCTAAACCGCTAAAAGGATCGAAATCAGCAGTTACTGAGGCCCCTGAAGTCCGCCATGACTTATTTAGAAGCCTTTTGACTGCAGATTTGTCCATTTGAGGATAGTGGAGTGGTACTGCCAAGTTAACTCCCCCTACTGGGAGCCTGACACACTGCAGAGGGCAGCTTAACTCAACCCTCTCTGCCTGCACACACACATCTTCACGTTCCCCTACTACCAATTGAATTGGCTCACACTGCACGCAATGTGCCAGCTGTGTGCCGTTCTGCATCCATCTCTAATTAGTATAGCTATCGTAACTGATCAATGTACGATTCAGTGCATGTCCCCCCGTAACGATTGGTCTGTGTAAAAGTGATGCCTTGTGACACTATTGAACGTCTGTTACTATGTCAGTGGTATCGCATGGGAAATATCGTTATTTGTCTGCGTGTTTTGTTTTACGTGATCATTTTTGTCGTTACGGTGTTGACACAACGCGGCTAAACGCACAAGGTTGAGGCCACACATTGAACGATACAGAAACACCTCAAGCTGACCCGAAGTTGTTTCTCGTGGTAAATCACGTCATCCAGCAGCAACAGTCCTCCCATTGAAAACATTATGCATCAAAACAGCACAGGAATGTTCCAAAGGGATCTACTCATAAAAGAGACAATTTATCCATGCCTCATTCATCTATTTGGTTAGAGGGAGGCTACCATAGATGAAATAAGTTGTAGACATCAATGCAAAGCACAAAATGATTAACCTCAAACCCACGTCCCGATACTTTCATCTTGTTTCTTTTTAGGAGTAAATGTACAATAGCACTGTTGATGTTTAGAATGTGATACAGATTCCATCCTATGCCAATTGTCTACGGGAGGTAAAACTCATTAAAAGTTATCTTTTTAAAGTGATTAATCCCATACGGGCTAATCCCCTTGTCAGAATCTTGCTTAAATAGAGTAACAAACGCTCCCAGTGGGATTACAGGAGTGAACGGCTGACCTAGGACCCAGGAACTGTAGGGGCTACCGTCTTAATCATCAGAACAAATTGTCTTGGCTGCTCACTAACAAACACATCTCTTTTCAAACAACCTTTTATGCCAACAAATGAGCTAACTCACCTCGGTAAAAGACTCATTCCTTTTGACTCCCTCCCTCTGTCCCACTAGAGTGTGGCCCACTGCTTGTAGCTAACCTTTCATAGGGCTTACGGGACCTGAATTAAGAGGAAGCACTGGACCAAACGCCATGTTAGATGAACACATCTTTGTACTGAGCAAAATGAAGACATACAGACCCTCTGACATAAGTTGATTTAGATGTCTTGTTAGTGGTCCCATGTCTAGAATAAATACAAAAGATGACCAATACCATCTGCATGTTTACATTGATGCCCATCCCATCTGTCAGAATAAAAACAAACAAAAAACAATCCAATGCGGATATGTGTTGAAATAAGAATTCTTTATCCGTCATCCTTAACAAAAATCAACCGAAAACATCCAGCTGACCCTTGGGTGACCGGTCCTCTCTTGTGCGTTGAGATTTTAATTTGAAATGTATGGCCTGTGTGGCGATGGTGCCAGTAATCTGTTACACATCCCCGGTGTGGTACAAAGGCCTCTGTCAACAACGCAAATAGGGGGCTGTCTCCGGCACAGCGCTATCGGCAGAGCTCGACGCCTTCCAGATGAAATGTTTTTATTTTATTTTGAGAAAACAAAGCAAATGAATAAATCAAATGTATATATCATCAAACAGAGGGAGAAAAAGGAACCTTCTTCCCTGAGACTATGGTAACGGCTCAACGTTTATTACAGTAAACAAAAGGTTTTAAGATGTTCTGGGTATGAGTGGAATTAAACTTGAAATTACTGAAACCATTCCTATAATACAGAGTCCCTTATAAAAAAGGTATCAAAGACTGGTCTTTTGACATGTAATGTTCACCAAATCGGTCGAGAGATACAATCCAAAGATCTAAGAGACTCACTTTTCGATTTATATCCAAATTGAACGTCACCTCCTTATTTCCAGGAAGCCGTCACAGATTTCCCCTCTAAACGTTAGTAAAGAGTCATGATTACATACATGCGGTCATCGGCCTGATACCTTTGAAGCCTGCCGTTCATACCAATGATTTGGATTCTATTCAGGGTTATCAATCTTGGCCTTTTTTTTATTTTATTTTTTTAATCTGTTTTTCAAATTTAATTAACGTCAATCCCAAAATGTCTCAGTCTAAAGGGATTTATTGCAACCTGCCTGAAATATCCCTCCTCCCAGTAAGTCTTCTGCCTGCCATCTTTGAGTGGAATCCCAAGCTACAATAATTAATCCCTCTTGAAATGGAGTTCCATCGTGTTACCTTGAATTAGGGTGCTAACAAGAAGTCAATCGCGAGGATCAGCGGGATCAACTGCAGCGCCGAGGAAAAACGTTAATCATACCCAAGAAGAGAGATGCCACATCTAATCGCACAGTGGAACACATTGGCATGAACCCGAAGCGCTGGGAGTGGTAGATGGTACAAATATAGAGTTTCGATAAAGGGAACAGTCCGTCAGACCATTTATAAATCGTTACAGTGGTCCGACGAAAGGCTAGCGGATGTCCCACCGTGCTCAGTAGCTGGGCCACGGAGGGATCCTGTCTGTCTCTCTCTCTCTCTCTCTCTACGATAACGATTCATTCTCACACACCTCTGACCCACTTGGGCAGAAGGGAAGGAACTGTTCCATTATTGCCTAATACACAGATAAGATGACAGCTACTCATTGGGTTTGGGCCAGCAGGTATTCAACGTTCTGTCGATGATAACACTCTCCCACAGTAAAATTAGGAACACTAACTAGCAATTGGAGTTGAAAGGGATGTTTGTTTACCTTTCTTGTAAAGGGAAATAATAACTGCCTCAGCATCAACAAAACACTGGTTTTAATCAGCCAGCTTTCCCTAATGGCCATGAACGCAGCACAAGGAAGCCCACCCCATTTGTTTGTAATCAAACATCAGAGAAAACAAACAGATTGTGAAAACAAAGCTATTAGAAGCATATGTATTGGTAAACCAGAACAAATGCATAGCGATGTTTGACTGTTTGTGTATGCAAACAAGTCCATGATTCAAAGCATGTGGATATAGATCAGTTGAATCCAAGCTTTTCTCAATCTACTTACACACAACATCTAACACACAGGTAATGACCTAGAAGGTGGCTAGGTAGGGCATTATTTGTCAATAAACGATCAACACGTTGTTTAATACCAATTTCCTATGTCCAAAAAGCTGTTGCAGTGTGTGTGTGTGTGTGTGTGTGTGTGTGTGTGTGTGTGTGTGTGTGTGTGTGTGTGTGTGTGTGTGTGTGTGTGTGTGTGTGTGTGTGTGTGTGTGTGTGTGTGTGTGTGGTGTGTGTGTGTGGTGTGTGTGATCACACACATTGGCTCCTGACATCCTGGTGCTATTAGTGGGCTGATGGGAACAGGAAGTGATAAAACTAGAGCACCACACAAATAGTTGTGTTCGGCTATTCCATCTGTATGGACGAAATTGACGAGTTAACCCTATCAGTTTAACAACTGCTTGACAAAATTAGAGGACCAGTGTTTCACTAGATAATGCCAATAGACTGTATCTATGTAGCCTAACTATGATTGGATACTATTATCACCTATTGGCTACGATTCTCACTGCCAGTGTTAGTCTAGTTACTTAAAATAAAAAGTATTCTGTAAAATGCTATACTTTTACATATAGCATATTTGAAAAGTTTGTGAGCATTTCATAATTTGCAAAGTGTGTACCAGTACTTTTGAGACTAATTTATGGCAGAACTACGTCAAATCTAAATGGGATGGAATGTGTGAACATTGCTCTTGTTGACCCCCATGAGTTTTGCTAAAATGGTCTCTTGCCAGAGACCGTGAGACATTTTCTAATCTGGAAACGTGTTGCGAACTTGGACAAGAGGTAAAAAGCTGAACAGGCCTCAGATGAACACTTCCCGGAAATAGTAACTGGCAGTAACATATGCAGAAAATGTCAGTGCATAAGCCTGCAATGGAGTTGGCAATAACACTAAGCCAGTCCATAGTGAGAATGGACCACCTGGAGGAAAATTGAGTGAGCAGGGAACTAAGTGTGGAATTGACTGAACTGAAATTATTTAATTAGCTGTATTGAGTCCCCCATTGTCCCTTCAGAATACACCTGAAGCCTATGTTTGAGCTGGGTACAAAAGAGAGCCAGCGAATGAGGGAAAAAAAGACTGTCTGTCTGGCTGACTGGAATGGTAAAGGCCCGCAAGCCAATTAGTCAGGACTGTGTTTGAGATGGCATGGGGCTGAAGCACACCTTCCATTTCTTGCCCTCTCTCCCTCTGTCTCTCTCCCTCTCTGTCTCTCCTTCTCTGTCTCTCCCTCTGTCTCTCCCTCTCTGTCTCTCCCTCTCAGTCTCTCCCTCTCTGTCTCTCCCTCTCTGTCTCTCCCTCTCTGTCTCTCCCTCACAGTCTCTCACTCTCTGTCTCTCCCTCTCTGTCTCTCCCTCTCTGTCTCTCCCTCTCAGTCTCTCCCTCTCTGTATCTCCCTCTCAGTCTCTCCCTCTCTGTCTCTCCCTCTCAGTCTCTCCCTCTCAGTCTCTCCCTCTCTGTCTCTCACTCTCTGTCTCTCCCTCTCTGTCTCTCCCTCTCAGTCTCTCCCTCTCTGTCTCTCCCTCTCAGTCTCTCCCTCTCAGTCTCTCCCTCTCTCTCTCCCTCGCTGTCTTTCCCTCTCCCTCGCTGTCTCTCCCTCTCTGTCTCTCCCTCTCAGTCTCTCCCTCTCAGTCTCTCCCTCTCTGTCTCTCCCTCTCCCTCTCAGTCTCTCCCTCTCTGTCTCTCCATCTCAGTCTCTCCCTCTCAGTCTCTCTCTCAGTCTCTACCTCTCTGTCTCTCCCTCTCTGTCTCTCCTTCTCTCTCTCCCTCTCTGTCTCTCCCTCTCAGTCTCTCCCTCTCAGTCTCTCTCTCCCTCTCTGTCTCTCCCTCTCTGTCTCTCCCTCTCAGTCTCTCCTTCTCTCTCTCCCTCTCTGTCTCTCCTTCTCTCTCTCTCTCTCTCTCTCTCTCTCTCTCTCTCTCTCAGTCTCTCCCTCTCTGTCTCTCCCTCTCTGTCTCTCCCTCTCTGTCTCTCCCTCTCTGTCTCTCCCTCTCCCTCGCTGTCTCTCCCTCTCTGTCTCTCCCCCTCAGTCTCTCCCCTCAGTCTCTCCCTCTCAGTCTCTCTCTCCCTCTCTGTCTCTCCCTCTCTCCCTCTCCCTCTCAGTCTCTCCCTCTCAGTCTCTCTCTCAGTCTCTCCCTCTCAGTCTCTCCCTCTCTGTCTCTTGCCCTGTCTCCCACTCTCTCTGTCTCTCTACCCCCCCACACACACACACGGTTGATGTGATGTGTGAGGTTATTTTTACTTTTGAGGGTTGATCGCTCAGTGCTTGAGAGCTTACACATTTTTCCAATAAATCTTAGCTCACTGTTTCATATCATCCACACAGTCAGAGATGATGTAAGAACCTAATCTACATATCCCTTGTGAAACTGCAAGCTTAGGACAGTATATGCTGAATGCTGATTGTGTTGCTGATGATAGAGAAGACCAACTGTTTTTTGTTGTTGTCTTTTTTATTTTATTTTTCCTGTTAAGATTTGGAAGCCTTCAAATACGTTTTAGTCATTTTATTTGGGTTACAAGATTTTGCAAAACACATCCAGTCCAAACACATCCTGACCCCTCTGCTATGATTGGTGACCACGGGGGGGGATTGCCGGACCCCGGGGCTGATCCCACACCTCACCACATTGCCTCCCGCTGACCACACACACACCACAAACCCATGAACTTGCCCTGGATTAGAGTGTTGATGTCAGCATCTCAACACTGTCAATCTGCACTACAGATAGCCAGGAAAGGATGCTCTGGGCCAGGAGCTGCCTGCCACCACCATCACCCCTCAGCTGCACCCCAAATGGCACCCTATTCCCTAATTGGTGCAGTACTACTGCCAAAGTAGTGCACGATGTAGAGAGTAGAGTGCCATTTGAGACACAACCCATACCAATCGCCTGTCACCCAGAGTCCACACTGCCACTCCACCTAGGTATCAGCGACACGGCTGGAAAGGAGGGTCTTCGCTTCCTGTCCACGTAACTGCTGTTAAAAAAACAGATGCCTGCTGTAGAAAGCCATGAGCTGATTAGTGAAACGGCTGCCATAGTTCATCCATGAATTCAATGCTAGAGCGAGGTTTCTAGCACTTAAATCATCTACCGTGACTTAAACGTGTAGGACTGTGTAGTAGTACGTAATGGGGATGTGGAGACCTACAGTAGATCAGTAATAGGGCCTTGGGGGGGGGGTGTTCGGTCCCAGATGGCACTGTACTGTCCTCCACTCCAACCGTAGGGGTGCAAACGAGATCTTACGCAACATAACACAATAGACGCTGATCGGTATGTATGTCTCAGTATATGCAGGTGTCTGCACAATACTGTAGCTGATTACTGTAATACTGTCATATTGAAGCCCTCATTTGATTTATATTTCAGCACTGCGTGGGCTATAGGCTACACAATGGTTTTGATAGAGAAGACCCACGTCTCGCTGTAGTGTGCTCTTTCTCTCTTCTCAACCAATTGGCAAAATCATTGAGGGTGATTACTGTTATTGTCATAAAATTGGCTTGAGGACAGGGGGAATGAATGATCATTAGAGATATAATTGAAAAGCACCTAGCACTCTGTCTGGTGGGCTAAACTGCTGCCAGATCTCTGATAGGTTGCGTGTTGATTGAGAAAAGATCTCTGCAGAATTGACTTATTCATCATAACTACCCCTAAGCCCCCCAACACACAAAGTAACAACATCAACCAGATCGGGTCATTATATTATATAGGAATCATTTCGCTTTACCCCTTAGGATATACAGTACATGTACCTTTGTGAAAGAGAATCGAGATTTGTAACACATCAGAGCTGGGGAACAAGACAGTGCCAAACAAACATGATTTATTTCAAAGAGAAAATGTCATATATTAATAGATACTCACTCTGTGGAGCTGTGTATTGTGTACTTTCTCTACCTTAGTGTCAATCAGGGACATTAAATGCCACCCAGGCCACTCCTGCTGAAAAATGCATTGACATGGCTGCTGTTATATCTGTTTATGTGCCTCCATCTTTTGTCTCTAGCATTTAAAAGCTTCTGAGGTACATCAGATAATTCCTTCTCTGTGTGGTTGGACATAGATCTGTTCATAGGAGTACTGGATGTCTCGTGAATTGTGAGGTTGTTTCAAATTGTGTACTTCATCTCGCGAACGAAGACACCGAATTTTCGGGTAATTTGACTCAATTCTGTAATTTGTCTTCTACTGAGGAGAGAGTGCACTTTCCTTTCATAAAAGCTTTAACATGCTTTATTCAAGTGCACAGACGGTGGCTAGAAGTACCTGTCATCTTCACCTTTCCCAGTAGTTCCTCTAGGCATTGTTAATAAACGGCAGGCCGTAACCTATGAGTGTACAGGAGATGAAGGGGAGATGAAGTCATCATCTTTTTAGTGTCGTAAAAAGGCTCTGCGTGGTCAATCCGGGCTACCGCAGTGGCCGCACAGCATTTACTGTGATGCTGCCTCCGCAGAAGTCGGAGCAAACATCCATTAAGCCTTTCGCAGAGCTGCTGTTAAGGAAGTTGTCAAGGAAGTGTGTTTGTGTTTTATACAGCACCTCCAGTCAACACCTACCGTCAGCCAGTCATGTCAATGCGGAGCTGTGCGAAGCCGCGGCGAAGCTTGATTTGGCCTCTGCATGCCTCCGGTGGCTCCACAGTCGCGTCTCACCCTCCACACAAAGCCAACGACCTCCTTTTCAGATTAAGCATCAATTGGCTTTAAGTGATTCATGTTCCTTCCAGCACCCGCTCTAACATCCCTGCATGTTGCAGCGAGTTGGCCAAAACAACCATCTGAATATCTACCATTGCAAATTAAAATAACAGCTTTTTGCGTCTGCAGTAATTCCACAGTGACAAACCGACAGGAACATTTCAGACATTTTTTTCTTCTTACCCCAGCACCGCTGTTGCACTCATTAGAGCCATAAATAAAGTCTGTGCTAAAAAAGCGGAGGGAAAAGCTGCATCATGTTCTCGAGTAGAATACAGACATCAACTTTCTCTTCCCCTCTATCCCCCTCTCCCCCACCACCATCAGTCTTTTTTTCTCCCCCCTCCCCTTTCTGTTGGGTTTTCTTGTGAAGTTGGCACACTTCAAAGCTATCGGATTGACAGCGCTGTAGACTGAGAGGTCCTATTCATCTGCCTGGTGGAATTACGCAAGCATCTCTCTAGAGCACTACTTCAGAAACCAGCTCTCTTTACTTTAAATATCTGGCCTCTGTATGACACCCAGCAACAAGCAGGAGAAAAAAATATAGCTGTGAATCCCCCCCCAAAATAATATACGTTCTCTCAACTAAAGAGGAGGAAAAGAAGGCGATAGTTTAACACTGTATGATCGCACTTCAGTAAAGCATCCTGCAAATTGCTAAATGAAATGACACAAGTGTTACTTTGTGAGATTGTCATCAGGAGTACGAGACTCTCTGGGAGAGACAAAGAGCTTCACACAGAAAGGTGTTTTTCCTCCCCTCAGACAGAAAAATAATCTACAACACAAACCTGGGGGGGTATTCTGGTGAAACCGGTACCATACTTCCACAAAGTGACAAATAAGAGCCCAGCGTATGCAAGGCTAATGAGTTTTCAGCTCCATTGTCCCCACGTCAGCCACATTGCTCCTTCTTAAAGGAGGATTTACCTTATCGTGCTTTGAAGAGGCGAGAGCGGGATGTTTCCTCTTGGTTCTCAGTAGTGTCATGTAGCTACGCTGCATCGTCCGAGCATGCTCAGTACCGACCGTCCTGTCCTCTGGGCCATGTGCAGTGCGTCGGCGCTGACCTGCCTGTCACACCAGCCCCTGTGCATTCAGGACCAGTTCACTGCTCTCATTATGTCATCCATCATGGCTGTCATCATCCTATCTCTAACAGTATCACAAACACAGTCTGTGTGTCAGAGTAGTTATCTAAACAGCGTCCGGGTGCTACAGTACAGCCTGGTGGGAAATATCTTACCCGGGTCCCTAGTGCCGAGGCACCAGAGGGACATCTGTAAGCAGTGTTGAGAAAAATACCGTTTTTCTCATAGTGTCCACATGACATTGGCTTGAAGTTTGATAAAACATGTAATGACAGTTCATGACACCTAACAGTAGATCACAACAGTAGGTCTCCTCCATAACAGGACGGTGGTGCATTGCGCATCATTCTAGCCTACTGGCTAACAGACAACGGGCTTTTACCAAATGTGCTCCCAATTGTTACCAGGTGGATCTTGTTACAAAGGATACACATAAAACATGTTGCAGGCATTGTCTCATGATGGATAAACCAGTTTACTGACAATTACATTTAGTGAAGTAAGCAAAGAAAAGATTAAGTCCGTCCAGCATAGATGCAATCAATGTTTTGCGACGGATGTTGCTTTGTAGTACAAGCTGCTGCAATTACAACCGCAGGATTACAGGACTAATTGGACCTAATAGTAATTGTAACTTAAACCGCCGAAGCCTCATTGGTATGAATAACATTTATTGAACAGAGCGAGGGCCAGTTTGTACAAACCTCTGTGCTCCTCTGAGCGGCCTGATGCTCTGGTGTTGTGAGGATGCAGTGCACTGATGTTGGATGGTGTGTGAGGCTGATGTTGGAAGTTGTGTGAGGCTGATGTTGGAAGGTGTGTGAGGCTGATGTTGGAGGGTGTGTGAGGCTGATGTTGGAAGGTGTGTGAGGCTGATGTTGGAAGGTGTGTGAGGCTGATGTTGGAAGGTGTGTGAGGCTGATGTTGGAGGGTGTGTGAGGCTGATGTTGGAAGGTGTGTGAGGCTGATGTTGGAGGGTGTGTGAGGCTGATGTTGGAAGGTGTGTGAGGCTGATGTTGGAAGGTGTGTGAGGCTGATGTTGGAGGGTGTGTGAGGCTGATGTTGGACGGTGTGTGAGGCTGATGTTGGACGGTGTGTGAGGCTGATGTTGGAGGGTGTGTGAGGCTGATGTTGGACGGTGTGTGAGACTGGTGTGGGAGGACACAGCAGCAGTGCTCCGATCCGATCCCCCCAGCGACCTGCTGCACCCTAACCCCCTTAGCAGAGGCACAGCAGCTGTTCCAGAGACAGATGAGTGTTGAGGAAGAGAAACCCCTCCGACCGCTTATCTCCTCCCTCATCCATCACCACTGACAGGTTGCCATCATTATTCATATTAAGAAAAAGCGTCCCATCAATACGGCAGACTGACACGTTCCCCAGTGAGCTGCTGTCTGTCTCTGTCTTTGTGTGTGGATGGACACTATAAATCTACTATCCATCACAGCATATCCAGAGGCAACATCTGACCAAAAAAAATCAACTGAGTATGAACATTACATTGAGTTGCTTGGAGTATAAGCGTTGATAAAAGTCAATAAGAGAAATAACAAAACACATACCTAGGGATTATTTTGATGCTGGTTGGCAAACAAATGAGTATCTGAAACTGAAATATATTTATGAAATATTTCAAACGAGACAAACTAACAACCCACATAATACAGCATATCTACTGTATGTCACCCCCCTCTGCTGAGTATATGTGTTCGTTTTGAAGGCTTTTCCTTGATGCGGATGTGACTGGAATGAGACTGTGTTTGAACTCTGAGCAGAACTTTGAAAGGAGTGCGATTCTCAGATGTAATCTCCTTCGCCTGGATGAAAGGCCCAGTCATAACGGACCATCTCCTGCTCATGAGGGCTTTTGGAGCAGGTCTCTAGCTTACAGGGAGATTTACAATGGATTTACCACTGATCTCACACACTCCTATGCAACAAAAAAAAAACACAAAAAAAACTCCCACTCCAATGAACCAGGGGAGGTTGCAGCCGATTGTCACCAGCTTTACAGAAGGTATGGGAGGCAGCAGCTGGGACTGTGTGTGACGACAAGATTTCAAGCTCAAGGGAGGCTTTTCTTCTGATCAATCGGTGGGTGTTCACTGCTATCCCCGCTAGCAAGCTAGCTAGCTCCTCTACTTACAATAGACACAATAAAAGACACCGAGGAAAGCTGGGGGACCAGTTTCTTTGAGTTCGGATCTTCAAAAAGGGAGATTTCTGAAATCTGGGTCACGTCTTAATCACGGTGGGATGAGGTCACACTTGGGAATCATTCCAATCCCTGTAAATACGTCGCTAGTTTCTGTTGATGAATGTCCCTTTGCTCCTCTCTTAAACACAATGTAGGTCATGTAGAAGAAGAAAAAAGAGGAGGAAGGGAAGTACTGCTGAGGTACACAATAGTAGGTTTTGGTAGACAGAAGGTGCTCTTTGGTGAAAGGGGTACATTGGTCATCAAAAAGAAAGGAGGACCAAGGCACTCTTCATATAATTCAATTAAAATTCCTTTATTCGTATGGCATGTTCAATGGAAACAAAGTTTAAAAACAAATATAGGTCATTACTGAATAGATTTGAATAGATTTGTATGCATTACAAGGGGGCCTTGCCAATGAATAATTCATTTAGCCGGATTGTTGGGTGAAATAATCTGATGTTTGTATATAAAAATCTGAGGAATGAGAAACACCTCACTGTGCTTGCAGCGAGACGCAAAGGGCACGTATCAAGGGACTTAGCCAAGTTTTGAGCGATTAGTCATGTTTATTACTACAGACAATAATGTCTCCCACAAGGATACACTGCAAAGGGCCTTAGGAGTGAGGCAAGGATTTCAAATGTCCTTTCGGTGTTTTGTGGTAGACATTTATCCTGAGCATGCATTTGCTTATTGTGTGCATGTTTTGTTGACTGAAGCAAAATGTACACTTCAGTAATGTTATGTAAAAGAATACCAAAGCATGTGTTACATATAAAGAGCATTTCTGCATTCTCTCATACTGGGGTCCAGAGCCAAGTGCTGTATCACAGTGCCTTCAGAAAATATTCACACCCCTTGACTTATTCCACATTTGGTTGTGTTACAACTTGAATTCAGAATGGATTCAATCTAAAAATAAATAAATATCTCACCCATCTATCTACACACAATACCCCAAAATTACAAAGTGTAAACATGTTTTTAGAAATGTTTGCAAATGTATTAAATTAAATACAGAAATATTCCATTTATATAAATATTCACACCCCTTAGTCAATACTTTGTAAAAGCACAATTGGCAGTGATTACAGCTGTAAGTCTTTCTGGGTAAGTCTCTAAGATCTTTCCACACGTGGATTGTAATAACATTTGCACATTTTCAGGTCTTGCTGTAGATTTTCAAGTAGATTTAAGTCAAAACTGTAACTCGAACACTCATGAACATTCACTGTCTTCTTGGTGCGAAACTCCAGTGTAAATTTGGCCTCGTGTTTTGGGTTAATCTCCTGTGTCTGGTGAAATGCAGACTGAACCAGGTTTCCTGAACCAGGTTTCCTCTAAGATTTTGCCTGTGCTTAGCTTTTTTTTATCCTGAAAAACTCCCCAGTCCTTGACGAGCATACACATAACAAGCATACACATAACATGATGCAGCCACCACTATGCTTGAAAATATGAAGAGTGAATTGTTTGCCACATTTCTTCTAGTATTACTTTAGTGCCTTGTTGCAAACATAATGCATGTTTTGGAATACTTTCATTGAGTACAGGCTTCCTCCTTTTCACTCTGTCAATTAGGTTAGTATTGTGAAGCAATACTATGTATTGATTCACCATCCAAAGTGTAATTAATAACTTCACCATGCTCAAGGGGTTATTCAATGTCTGCTTATTTTTAATTTTTTTTAAATCTACCAATAGGTGCCTTTTCTTTGCGAAGCAAAATCTGGTTGAATCTGTGTTTGAAATCCACTGCTCGACTGAGGGACCTTATGGATAATTGTATGTGTGTGGGCACAGAGGTGAGGTGGTCATTAAAAAAATCATGTTAATAAACACTGTTATTGCACATAGAGTTAGTCCATGCAACTTATTATGTGACCTGTTGACCTTTTTACTGCTGAACTTATTTAGGCTTGCCATAACAAAGGGGTTGAATACTTATTGACTCGAGACATTCCAGCTTTTCTTTTTTAATTAAAACATCATTCCACTTTGACATTATGGGGTATTGTGTGAAGGCAAACACACCTCACTTCAATCCATTTTAAAATTCGGGCTGTAACACAACACAATGTGGAAGAAGTCAAGGGGTGTTGGATACTTTCTGAAGGCACTGCATCTCAGTGCTAGAGGCGTCACTACAGACCCTGGTTCGATTCCAGGCTGTAACACAACACAATGCGGAAGAAGTCAAGGGACGTTGGATACTTTCTGAAGGCACTGTATGTCATGACATCCATACCTTTGTGGGGATGACTTTTTTGGGCAGTTACTTTTTGAGGAAAATAGTGTCGTGGAATATTAAAAAGGATCGGTAATGGTTGTGTACTTTCTTTGACCTTCTGTGCCTGGCACACTTTCATTATTTCGGCTTGATATCGAAAGCAAACATCTAATCCAAGACAAAACTCTGGAGGAGAATAACTAATGATTCATTTCAAGTTCAGTAAATTCCACCTTCTCTTCATTAATATGGACACGTTTCAAATACACCAGCTCTCTCAAAAGTAAACAGTACTCGCACGTTGTCTTGCTAAACTGGCCTTAGAGATCGTTTTATTTATTTGTATTTTTTTTTTACCTCTGATGGCTGAATTACCTTGAAATTAGTCATTAGTATCAGGATTATTGCTTATGTGGGATGTGACCTGCAGGTTAACATAAGCCCCATCAGCAATAATTTGGAGAATGATTCAAATCTAATGGTAGTTTTGTCGAAATATCAGTATTAATACTTGCGATATTTCTCCAACTTGAAAATATCACTCATACAGTACAAGCACCCTGAACAGCTTAATCATAAAGAATCTATTATCATAATTCTTCTATGCTGATTCATATAGAAAAATAGATCCGTTTCAAATGCAGATGCTACTCAGATATTGATTTTATTTGTTTGAGATATTCTAGCCTGTATCTAATTAGGGCTCCCGAGTGGCACCGTCTAAGGCACTGCATCTCAGTGCTAGAGGCGTCACTACAGACCCTGGTTCGATTCCAGGCTGTATCACAACCGGCCATGATTGGGAGTCCCATAGGGCGGCGCACAATCGACACAGCGTCGTTTGGGTCAGGGTTTGGCTGGGGTAGGCCGTCATTGTAAATAAGAATTTGTAATTAACTGACTTGCCTGGGTTAAATAAAGGTTAAATAAAAATGCTAAACCATTGTCCATTAGGGAACCCAAACTGCTACTTTTGAGAGAAAGTGTGAATAGTGAAATACTTCAACTGGAATATAAGGCCATACAGGGCTAGGATATCTATATGTAGGTAAATACTGGGAACATAACTAATGGTTAGTTTAAATGTATGCTGAGAAATGGAAGTCTCTCTTTTGATCATAGGCAGACTTCAAATTGTACATCTTTGACTTTCCTAACTAAGTAAGGGACAGTAATTGCTTTTACAGTATGTTTACTTAAGTCAAATGGTTTGATTAGTTCAGTGATATCTAGTAGTTGAGGATACACTGTTAAATGACATTATGTTTGCATGATATATGGCGCTAATGAACAGTCAGAATAACACTTTGCTGCAAATTTCACCTCAATATGCCTTTTATTGTTTTACTTAACCTTTTTTTCTGATTTCCACAACTACATGAGAGTGACAAATTAGAAGCCTGACTTTTCCTGCTTGTTCCTCCAGGGTGTTTGTTCGTAATTCTTAGACCTTTTCCGTGTCAGCCTTCACACAATCGTCTAATTAGTTTGTTTCATTTTTCTAGACAAAATAAATTACTTTCTGTCATGCAAAACACTTTAGTGTCAGACTTCTATCAAAGTGTTGTCTGGTAAGCGTTTCAGATCGAGCCTTCAAAGAATGCTTTCAAAGTTAGATTGATGGATAATAAACCACTGTCTAAAGTTTTTTGTTTCGCAATTATTTGGGGGGGATTAAAGCAGCCATTCTGATTCTTACCGCTCTTCAAAAAATGTTATCTTTAAATTGAACACGCTGTATTAGCCCTTAAGACATGTTAAGTCACCTCAGATGTCTGTTTCAAAATGGCCTCCACGATGAGGAAGAAGTGAGTGCATTTGTGCATTGTGTGCTCTTTGTGAACACAGCAAACCACAACTTCCACTCATTAAAAAGACGTCAAAGGGGAGCGCAGACATAGTGGATCTCCTGCACTGATGAACTTTCCAATTACTAAATAAACTGGAAAGTAGAAAGATTCCATTTTGTATTTAATGTTGACTTGAAAATAAGTAGAAAAGTAATTACTTTGGGCTTGAAAAAGACGAAAGTAGCTTGTTCATGAACAGTCTTGAATAAAAAAAAATTAAATACAGTGAATGAATGCGGCACTCTGAGTTCCTTGATGTAATGATGGTGTGATACAGCTAATTTACTCTTGGGCTAATTGTTTGAGTCATAGGCTTTCTATTTAAGCTAGTGCACAATGAAAATCACAATGATTTGCAATGAATCATCATCATAGATGACTGAACCAGGCCGCCATCCGGTCAAACTCTCTCCGGTATATGGGCCTATTCTCATTTGGGCAAAAGTCCGTTCTCCGTACTCTTCTCTTTTGTCCTCTCTCCTCCGTGACCCGGAAACTGATAAGTGGTTGAGGAGACTGTTAATTTGTTAGTAGGCTTACAGAAGTGTCCTCCACGCCTCGATAGCCACCTTTCATCGAGGATAGTCGTGTATCCTACCTGAATCCTTTGTGGAAGAGTTTTGAAATCTGCCACACCCCCTTCGAAGCAGTTGTTGTTTTCTCGAACAGCATGCAAACATTTTAAAACAACACGCTACTTATCTTTCTTTATGCTACTTACATTTAGTTTTTTCACATTACACATTCATTTTGTGATTCCACCCCCGCAAATGTAATTTGCCTTAATGGAGAAGAGAATCTAATTTCATACAAGCGCATCTTCGTCCATGTTCCTTCTCCTCAACGCCTTTCCTCTAACATTTGACCTTTTTGAAAATGAGGTGCGACAGGAAGGTGGATAGAGGACGCAAAAGTTTAGCGAATCCAATTGAGATAAGGCCACGCCAAAAAAATATGTTTATTTATTTAACTAGGCAAGTCAGTTAAGAACTAATTCTAATTTACATTGACGGCCTACCCCGGCCGAACCCTAACCCGGACAACGCTGGGCCAATTGTGCGCTGCCCTATGGGACTCCCAATCACCGCTGGTTGTGATACATCCTGGAAACGAACCAGGGTCTGTAGTGACGCCTCTAGCTCTGAGATGCAATGCCTTAGACCGCTGCGCCACTCGGGAGCCCTACATGTACCAGAGATGTTGACTGGATTGTGGCCTGGTGTAGTCACAATAATCTGGATCTGAACACTCACAACCGTGGAGATGTTTATTGACTTCAGGAAGTGACACTCACCATCTGTCCCCATTGAATTCAGTTCCTCAGCTGTAAGCACGGCTGAGATATTCAAATTCCTGGGGACCGTCATCTACCACAACCTCAAGTGGAAGGACAATATCACAGCGATCACCAAGAAGGCACACCAGCAGAAGAAATTCTAACTCTCGCGGACAATACTGATTTCAGTACACAACCATCGGGTCCATCCTCACCTCTTCGATCACTGTCTGGTTCGGGAATGCGTCTGCACAAACCAAGGGCAAGCTGCAACATATTGTCCGGTCTAATTGAGAGGTTCATCGGCTGCCACCTGCCTTCCAAGGTCCTGCACGACTCTAGGGCACGGAAGCACGCAGAAACAATCATCCCTCATCACACAGCCCCTCTTCCGAAGACTCCCCTTTTGGAAAACTATTCAGGTCAATCACAACCAAAACCTCCCGCCACCTGAACAGCTTCTTCCCCCGCGCCATGGCCCTTGACAACCGGCCACCTGGTCCACAATCTTCTCATTCACAGACTATGGACTATTATCCTAGAACTGCACATTGCTCTTTGCACTCTCTGCACATCACCGTATGCATCTCTCTTTTCATATATATATATATATATATATATATTTCCCCCGCCACTCATCCTGTGAAACGGTTTATTTATTTATACTTTCCTACATGCATAATTCATAATGTAGCTAGTGTTTACAGTGTAGCCTGTAGTTCTTAGTGTACATACTGCATGTTGATTTGTGTAAACTATTCTTCTACATACAGGTGACTGCCAAAATATTGGAAACACTTGAGTAAATCAGGGACACAAAGTACTGTGCCTTCAGAAAGTATTCATACCCTTTGACTTTGTGTTTACAGCCTGAATTCAAAATGGATTCAATAGATTTTTTTCCTCGTCCATGAAAACATGTTTTAAGAAACGTTGGCAAATTGATTGAAAATTAAATACAGAAATATCTCATTCACACCCCTGAGTCAATACTTTGTAGAAGCACCTTTAGCAGCGATTACAGCTTTTCCACAAATTCTCCAGGCTCTGTCAAATTGGTTAATATTGTAGAGTAAATATAATGTTGCTGATCCATCCTCAGTTTTCTCTCATTACAGCCATTAAACTTGGTAACCGTTTTAATGTCACCATTGGGTCTTATGGTAAAATCCCTGAGCGGTTTCCTTCCTCTCCGGCAACTGAGTTAGGAAGAATGCACCATCCAAAGTGTCATTAATAACTTCACCATGCTCAAAGGGATATTCAATGTCTGTTTTTTTTTTACCCATCTAGCAATAGGTGCCCTTTGCGAGGCATTGGAAAACCTCCCTGGTCTTTGTGGTAGAATCTGTGTTGTGTTTGAATCTGTGTGGGGTACAGAGATGAGGTAGTCATTCAAAAATCATGTTAAACATCATTAATGAACACAGAGTGAGTTCTTGCAACTTATTATGGGACTTGTTAAGAAAATATTTACTCCTGAACTTATTTAGGCTTGCCATAACAAAAGGAATTGAATACTTATTGACTTAAGACATTTCAGCTTTAATTTTTTATTAATTTGTAAACATCTCTAAAAACATAATTCCACTTTGACATTATGGGATAATGTGTGTAGGCCAGTGACCAAAAAACCTAAATGTAATCCATTTTAAAATCGTCTGTAACATTACAACATTTGGAAATAGTCAATGGGTGTGTGTACTCTCTGAAGGCACTGTATATTGAAAGCATGTGATTCCACACAGGTATGGTTTTTCGAGTTCACTAAGTTATTATCATCCCATCATGCTTAGGGTCACGTATAAAAATTCCTGGCAGGAAATGATTATGGTTACCATGGCTATGCCCCTATAGGATGACAATGCCCCCATCCACAGGGCATGAGTGGTCACTGAATGGTTTGATGATCATGAAAACTATGTCAACCATATGCCATGGTCTTCCAAGTCACCAGATCTCAACCCAATTGAACACTTTCGGGAGATTCAGAAGCGGAGCCTGAGAAAGCGGTTTCCGCCACCATCAACAAAACACCAAATGATCAAATTTCTTGTGGAAGAATGGTGTGGCATCCCTGCAATAGAGTTCCAGACACTTGTAGAATCTATGCCAAGGCACATTGAAGCTGTTCTGGTGGTTCGTGGTGGCCCAACCCTCTATTAACACACTTTATGTTAGTGTTTCCTTTATTTTGGCAGTTACCTATATGTAGTCTGTGTATCCTGTTTATCGTCTGTCTTATGTAAATTCCTATACATACAAATGTCTTTGGCTAATTATATATATTATTTTTGTCTGCATCGGTCTGCTGTACATCCCCTCCTTGAGGACCTGCAGTTGTTTTGGAGTGAAGGATTGAATCACCGTTGGTCCAGGTGTTTATTTGGGTTTGAATAATTTATGTAACATTTTTCAATTGGAGAGGAAGGAAGCGCACAGCGTGTTCTTCATGCCCGCAGAGCTATTTCTGAACTCTCTGATAGTACACAGCTGTGTGATACACAGGTCTTTTGTAACTCTGCCTCATAGAGTTCTCAGTCAGATAACCCACAGGCTGAGTGGGTCTAACCAACTGTTTCGGCAGTTTCCTCTCAATTGCCATACTTGTAATCAAAGGATAAGCTTTCTTTGTCTAAGATACAGTATATTGATTAAAATTACTACAATTTAACATCACAGTACGCATAATTTGTGAATGCATGTCGACCGAGCAAGCTGAAAGAGCCAGTGATATAAAGAATTAGTGTTACAGAATGGTGGACATACACAGATACGTGCTCGTGCACACGCACACTCAAGCAATCTTTGTGTACGGTGTGACTATTTGACCTCGGCCTTGTATTTGAGAAGGCAGTTGTTGGCTCAGCTGGGATATTGGTTATTTTCCTAGTAATCTGAAGTACTTATGAAAGATATAATGCAAAAGATTGTTTTTGGCGTGCAGTCATTGCTTTTGTTTTCATGTTCAATAGAGAGGTGCTGGTATCATCTGAATAAAATGTAGAAATTGATGAAGGCCTTTCTGAATACAGCCTTATATGCACAGAGCTAAGTCATGTTCACTCTACTGTGAGACATACCTTTCATTACAAAATGAAAAGTAAGCCCTAGGACCAGAATGTGTTTTCAGAGTATGCCACGTACTGATTAGATGGATAAAAAATAAAAATGAGAATCAAAATATAACCCATCTTATAATATATAAAGCTCAATGCACAGAAATGAGCTCTCCGCAAGTTTTCCTTGATCCGGTCTACAATAAAAGTTTGGTCATTTCACTTTGAAAAGTGTCTACTAATAAATTTGAGTTGCTTTTCAGCATGTTTGCATATTTAGGAGTATGTATTTAGTATATTTCTCATTATAATTCAGGCTATTCCAGTTTCAGATTCTGACTTGGTGCACAGCTGGTGTAAATACCATATCAGTGTATGTATCCTAAATTATTAATTAGCCATGCCAGTTGCAGGTCTAAATTTAGCGTTTGGTTCCTATGCAGAAAGCTAGACGGAATACTGATACAAGGTTGAAGGCGCATTGGTGGTGGATTATTTATCATCAAGGATTTAAGGAGTAACGATGTCTTAGAGTTCACTTTTATGTTACTGTACATCAGAGTTCGCCTCTTGTCGCAGTCAGATTAGTTATTACAAAAGTAAATAAAAACGTTCTCCCCCAACACCTTTACCGTATCTCTTGTAGGAACACTAAAATATATATATATATATATATATAGGAAAAAATAATAAATGTATATAATAAATATATATATATATATATATATATGAGGAAAAAAATAATAAATATATATAATAAATATATATATATATATATATATGAGGAAAAAAATAATAAATATATAAAATAAATAATATATATATATATATATATATATGAGGGAAAAAAATATATATATATAATAATATATATATATATATATATATATATATATATATATATATATATATATATATAAATGTTTAAAATGAAAACAAGAACTACACACAGTGTGCGTGGGAAGCATGTTTTGGAGGCATCCCCTTAACAGCCACAGTAAGACAGAGGAATGACACTTGCATAGTATTGCCTGGCATATTCTTCAGGGCAACAGCCATTAATTTGCCACAGATGAGCTGGGAGACCCTCTCATCCTTTATGATGATAGCAAATGAAATTACGTACAGGGGAACTGCGGGAGGAGAGAGGCACATTATTAATGACTTTCCAGAGTCTAATCAAGAAATCATTTAGCAACCGCACTCGTTATAGACTTTATTTCCCCTTAGCGTCACACGCTTCTGCTGTATAATATGTGTTGTTTATTACGCACTCTGTCAAGGACATGTACACAGTGTCATGTCCTCTTTAGTACAGATGTGACATGACGTGTAGATGATATTAACATTGTTTTATTAAAAAGGAGCATGGGTAAGGATGTTGTCAGGGGTTTTACTTGTTTGTTTGTTTTGGTTACCAAATGAAAGGCAAAGGGATATTGGAATGGTTTTACAGTATATGCTATAATTACGGTTGACCTTGATTCGTTCAATATGTGAGAGATCAACAAATCCTTGTTTTTATGCCTGCCTTAACCTACTTAATATTCACATTTTAAAGTTGTGTAAATGTAACTCTAGATGAGCGTGACACGCTTGTAAGTGGCAGGAAATTGCAGTGTTTGACAAAACAGTGACTCATCTCGTAGTCACAACCCAAATGTAGTTCTTGGCGCCGGCAGAGTGGTTCGGTGTCATTGCTAAAGGTCAAAGGTCCAATCTGTTCACGGTGTTGTGGATGGTTCAAGAATGTCACATAGGATTCAACAGGCAGTAAGTCCTGGAATAAGGGACGTGCATAGGGGTGAATATGAACTGGAAAATACAATGGGGAGAACTCTTACCCTATGAGGTCCAGAGCCTGCTGGTATTTTGTTCTCCCGAATAATTAATTTCACCCACCTGGTGTCCCAGGTCTAAATCAGTCCTTGATTGGAGGGGAACAATGGGCGGGGGGGGCAGTGGACCTGGCTTTGAGGTTTAGAGTTGAGTTTGAGAGGTCTAGAGTTTCAGACCCTTATATATATATATATATATATATATATATATATATATTTTTTTTTTTTTTTTTTTTTTTTAAATTACGTTTTAAAGAGAAATTCACAAAGTATTATTTTACAAAGACAAAGTTGGGATTCATGTTAGTTCCCGTCCGTCAGTAAAAGCAGTGGAGATGATAATGTAGTGGGACCAGAGGGAGGCAGAGGCCCCAGCCGTAAGACAGCTGTGGCCCTCCTGGGACATGAGCCTGTGACCCTGAAAACCCAGAGGCTCTGAACATAACCCTACCCAGTCACAGGGGTCTGCCGAGGCCCGCAAAATGGAGGAATCAACGTAATTTAGATTCCAGACGCCTCCCCTCATCCCTCCTCACGCCAAGCTATGACTTTATACTTGACATTGATCCAAACTTCAAACCCACAACAAGGCCCCCACGTCCTATCCCTCAGCTGACGCAAACAATTTGTTGGTGACGGTCCTCTGTAGGCGTGAGCGCTGACAACTGACAAGCAATGTTTTTTTTTGCAATACAAAGTGGATTTTCTGAGTGCTCCTCTGGCGTTTCAACACATGACCAAACACACGTGTGAATTTGTTTGCCACAAAGACAATCATTACCATGTCTGTCTCCATCAGCAACCTGTCTTTATGAATACATGTCATGTAGTGGATCAAGTCCTTGCTGTGTGTGCTCTTGTATGACTAATGATTGGGGTTTCA
The DNA here is from genome assembly GCF_018296145.1 of Oncorhynchus tshawytscha. Classification (NCBI taxonomy): domain Eukaryota; kingdom Metazoa; phylum Chordata; class Actinopteri; order Salmoniformes; family Salmonidae; genus Oncorhynchus; species Oncorhynchus tshawytscha. The sequence goes on along the minus strand of NC_056446.1, from coordinate 12,777,908 downwards.
CTGCAGCTCTGCAACTTCAGGGCAGATCTTGAGAGCTCAGGCTTTCACCTCAAATATATTGTTGGTCTGTTGCAACACTTTTGAGCTACATGTCAGAGAATGAATTACCGGATCCAGAAGTAAACCAATAGAAACTAGGCTAGATTAGCTGTTTATGATATTGTTGACAGTCTGTCAGAGATCATCAACGAGATTCAGTCGCGGGAGGATTTTTTTATTGGGCGGATGGTCGGCGTGCCAGAACAGAGGGTGTTTTTTAATGGAAGCCTTTCCAACATAATCCAGGTAGAATCAGGAATTTCACAGGACAGTTGTCTAGGCCCCTTACTTTTTTCAATCTTTGAGTAAAGCCAGTGTGTCTATGTATGCAGATAACTCAACACTATATACGTCAGCTACTACAGTGACTGAAATGACTGCAACACTTAACAAAGAGCTGTAGTTAGTTTCAGAATGGGTGGCAAGGAATAGGTTAGTCCTAAATATTTCAAAAACTGAAAGCATTGTATTTGGGACAAATCATTCACTAAATCCTAAACCTTAACTTAATATTGTAATGAATAATATGGAAATTGAGCAAGTTAAGGGGACTAAACTGCTTGGAGTAACCCTGGATTGTAAACTGTCATGGTCAAAACATGTTGATACAACAGTAGCTAAGATGGGGAGAAGATTGTCCATAATAAAGTGCTGCTCTTGCCTTCTTAACTTCTTAACAACGCTATCAACAAGGCAGATCCTACATGCCCTAGTTTTGTCGCACCTTGACTACTGTTCAGTCGTGTGGTCAGGTTCCACAGAGAGGGACTTAGGGAAATTACAAATGACTCACAACAGGGCAGCATGACTGGCCCTTAAATCTACATGGGGGGCTAACATTATAGACATGTATGTCAATCTTTCATGGCTCAAAGTGGAGGAGAGATTGACTTCATCACTACTTGTTTTTGTAAGAGGTGTTGACAAGCTGAATGCACCGAGATGTCTGTTTAAACTACTAGCACACAGCTCAGACACCCATGCATACCCCACAAGACATCTTATACCCCACCAGAGGTCTCTTCAGTCCTCAAGTCCAGAACAGACTATGGGAGGCGCACAGTACTACATAGAGCCATGACTACATGGAACTCTATTCCATATCAGGTAACTGATGCAAAAACTGATAAAATATACCTTTATGGAACAGCGGGGACTGTGAAGAGATGTGTGCACACACAGGTACAGACACGAATACACAACGCAAACGCTAGCACACGCACGCCACACACACGTACACTACCGGTCAAAAGTTTTAGAACACCTACTCATTCCAGGGTTTTTCTTTATTTGTTACTATTTTCTACATTGTAGAATAATAGTGAAGACATAAACGATTAAATCACACATATGGCATCATGTAGTAACCAAAAAAGTGTTAAACAAATCAAAATATATTTTATATTTGAGATTCTTCAAATAGCCACCTTTTGCCGTGATGACAGCTTTGCACACTCAGCTTTGCACACAAATACATGTACAAACATAATTATAAATCATTTGTAGACCTGCAATTGACCACACGAATCCCAAACAGAATTAATATCGGACTAAAACATAATCATTTCAGACCTTGCTTACATTTCTATATGATCAGGTGTCTCTAGTGGGAATACTTGGGAACAGATTTCCAAAATTAAAATCACTTGTGGCTGATTTCCTGGTGTTTTTACAGTCTTTTATGTCCAACAATGCTCAGAAAACATGGGGGGACCAAATAAAACCACCCGTGGGGCGAATTCGGCCTACAGGCCTCTAGTTGGAGAACCCTGATCTATGTAATCAGAATGATGCTATGATATCAGAATGCTGTGGTACAGTTGTAGTAGATTTAAAAAACAGTAATTGCATGCCATGCATATTTTCAGGAAAATGATAAATGTGAGTTATGCAGATAGCACTAGCATAGCGCTTTAAGGCCACTTCATATCTAAAGCTCCCTGAGCACTGAAATGAAATTCTCTCGAGCAGAGTGATAGGGTGTCGTGTTCTCAGCGAGAGAGCAAAGACCCCTGCTCATTCTCCACCGCATTCCTTGAGCTAAATCATCACCAAAGCGGTCCTAAAATAAGCAGTTTCACAGGAACTCCAAATAAATGACACAATTTACATAAATAGTCTGTTTCCACATCCCCCCCCAGCAGAAGAATGTACCATAATGCTACTGTTTATCTATGGTCTAGCTAGCTTGTCTGTTTCAAAGGCGGAGGAGGAGTGACCTGACCTGGGGAGATCATGGGAGTTTAGCTGCTTTAACCCCCAAACATGAACCTTTTCTGTGGGGTTGCTGTGATTTACTATGTGCCAAAGGCCAAGTAGCTCCCAACAATATGATTTACACAGTGCAAAGGGATTTGGAATAAGACTTAAAGCCATTTAAGTTTACAACAGGGTTCACTTCATTTCATATCAGCCATCCACAGAGGCTTTCCAAGACATTGGAGAGCAACGTCACTGACGACCAACCGTACAAGTAGTTTACGGTCCATCTATGTTATTTACGCATAAAATGCCTGTTGCCTGTATGTGATTCCTCCATAGCTGTGTTTATGTATGCAAAAGGCTCCTAAATGGATACCGAAGGTGGAGCGCTCTTTGATTTGTTTCTGCTCTTAACAATATCCCCCGAAACACGAGGAGGAGCAAGGAACAATATTTCCCCTCTACATAATTCATGCCGTGTTTGACTTTTAACGGTGGTTCTAAATCCTGACGCAAGGCCCCATTCAACACCGTTATACCACAGCATCAATTCTTAATGCAGTTTTATGAACTGCATCAGTCCTATGTATTTATATAATTTATAATAAAAATTCCAGACTGTAATTTAGTAACATTATATTTCCCCCCAGGGATTGAATATGACTCAAAGATCACTCTTGGGCATGTTTTTATTGACAGCAGAGATCAACTTCATCTCATTTCACCAAACTTCTCAACTGAGGACACATTTTTCTTCATTTTCTCAGTATAAAAGTATGAGATTTAATCTGTGCAGTTTGTTTCAACACATTACACATTATTTATTTAACTAGAGAGGGATTCTACTTTGAGTTATTGGACTAGAATAATATCAGGCTGGACCTCAACCTTCTTGCCTATAGCTTAATGTACCGTACAGTAGTATCAGTAGGTTGATCTATGCAATCCTCAATAACCAGTGACACATGTTGGCATGGATAATTTGTCTGACTTTTAAGGATGGTCTCACATTTCGGAGAGTCTGAGGGGCGAGGGGTGGAAAAGGACACGTCAAAACGGGGATGTACTGTGTGTCCACCTCTATAAATGCGATCATAAATCAGCTGTCCGCCCGGCTACCCACTCCACCCTGCTGTCAGTCCCTTACTGGGCCAGGAATTCAGGCTCCAAGAAGGTTGTCATAGATCTTCATAAGAGAGAGAGTCCATCTTTTAGTCCATGAAACAAATTCCATGTGCCGTCCAGGCCTCTATACTCACATCTTTGTCTGTCTCGCCAATGATGAATAGTTAGACGGTTTTTTTAACAGGTCAAAGATGGGTACTGTGCCAAATGTGCCGTATTTTTTGGAACGACGTGACCACTGAGTAACATGCTTCTTCTATTCACACACACACACACGTAGCTGATTTTGTCATGGTCAACACTTTGACAGTGGAGTGACTGGATGACCTGAAGTGTGCACACTAGTTCTGTGTCTCTACGATTATTCATGTTTAACTTTCACATGAGCACTGTTTTACTTTCACACTGTAAGATATTGATCATATCATTTGAACAAATAGTAGGGATGAATTCATGAATAGGTAAATCATATAGAGGAATAAGATACAACATTTAACACAGATAGCTCTGAGATTTGCCGTTATGAATGGGACATTACAATTGCCTGGCTACCCAGACTCCTTTGCTCCAGCCAAACGCTATGCCACGCCCAGGGACATTTTTTTGTTGTTGTTGCGAACAACAGAGCAACGGAAGACTAGTGTGAGTCGTCAGGCAAATGCTACAATGCTTAAACTCACTAATTTCTCAACTCAAATGAAAACTGGGAAATAAACTAGTAAAATATTTGACAACTGTGTATGCAGTTGAAGTTGGAAGTTTACATACACCTTAGCCAAATACATTTAAACTCACAATTCCTGATATTTAATCCTAGTAAAAATTCCATAAAAAGCCCCATAATGTCAAGCAAAGAGGCACTGAGTTTGAAAGTAGGCCTTGAAATACATCCACAGGTACACCTCCAATTGACTCAAACGATGTCAATTATCTGTAGCCTCTAAAGACAGGATATCATTTTCTGGAATTTTCCAAGCTGTTTAAAGGCACAGTCAACTTAGTGTACGTAAACTTCTGACCCACTGGAATTGTGATACAGTGAATTATAAGTGAAATAATCTGTCTGTAAACAGTTGTCGGTAAAATGACTTGCACAAAGTAGATGTCCTAAACGACTTGCCAAAACTATAGTTTAACAAGAAATGTGTGGAGTGGTTGAAATACGAGTTTTATTGACTCCGACCTGAGTGTCTGTAAACTTCTGACTTCCACTGTAGATATTTTACATTATACAGTAGTTCAGTTTTCTTGGGATGATTAGGTAGTCTAATTAATAGAGACCTACACATGTAAATCTCATCAATGCACATATCTCACGTTAGTGCTTTTCACTCTTAATAGTGCTTTTCACTCTTATGCAAGCAAAATGAATGCATGAAATCCCAAGCCAATTATGTATTACTAATAACCAAATAGCACATCAACCTAATTTTCAAATAACCGTAAAAAAAACAATCAACTTCAGATTGAAGTGAAGTACAAGTTCACAACAAAACCGTTTCTTTACTGTGTAAAATATACAAATGTTTCCAAGCGTTCCCCGAGAGGAAGTATCCGCCCAGCATTACTCCATGAGCATGACATGTTGAAAAAGATACGTGGGTAATCCGCATGGCCTGATCCAATTAGTGCGTTGATTTGAACGGAGAAATAGATATACTGACCCAACAGCAGTGACCCTGGGAGCGCATAGCACCATCTGCAAAATGGGTCACACAATCAGGTCCCTGGTGTATTCTATTGATGTAGCTGTACAAATACCTTGCAATAGTTTGCTGCCTAACGTAATACAGATGTTTTCCTGGAACTCTGTGGCATGTTTTGATGAGGTTTGATCCAAATGTAGGGCTGTATAGAGCTGTAGGGCTGTATGCAATGCAATGGTACATCTATGACAGTTTAACTCCATACACAAGGGGTCATAGTTTACCTTCCATACCAACTATATACCGACAACAGGCAACCCAGCCCCAGACTCAGGACTGCACCTAGTCTCAAAATATTACTTGTGAAAGTTGTATATAGTCTATAAAATTGCACACTGTAGCTAAGATTGTTTTTTTATTTGAACAAAAAAGGACTATCGGAAACACTCAAACACACACAGAAACATATCCTCACACTGTACATTATATTCCCACTCACCCAAACACACTCCCAGGAACCAAAAACAAATGGACCGGGACATAATGCACCTGCCTTGTGATTTAGCCTGTGTAGACTAGGTCTGGCTCCTCTCTCACCCACACATGCCTCCCAGGCAGCTGACTCCAGGTTTCTGGACAGCACCGTGCTCCACTCCACCAACATCCTTTCCTGTGACAGCAGCATCAGTTGTTTCTGTTGGCTAACGCCTGCATGGTCTATTTTCCCCTTCCATCTGGGGCCAGGTTCTATAGAGCCTTTACGTTAGAGCCAGCTTTAAAACATCTCCCAGCCACCTGTGAAATGCCACTGCAGATAGACTGAAACATTGGATTTGCAATGTGTCTGGAGTTGTTGGTCCTGTGATCGGGGAACATCTAGAAGTGATGTACATATGGAAGCTGACAGCAGGCGTGGATGAGCAAGACTGTAGTGAGATTTACACTCATTTAACCCTTTTTTGTTTGGTAAACTTTCAGTGACTGCTCCAACATTAACGAGCTCTCACTCTTTGTGCCTGAGTAACTTAATTCAGTTATCGGATGAAGCTCTTTCAATGGTTGACACAGCGGTTGTTGTTTTCGAACAGGTGTTTCCGTGTGGGTCGATAATACCATTCCATGGACCCAAAAGTTTGCGCATGGAGTCCGTTCCACGCGCCTTGCATGTGTAGGCTGCACAAGCATGTTCAATAGGTTGATGCAAAGTCACAACACATTCATTGGGATGACTGCATCCCAAAATGGATGACTGGTGGACAGATTTGAAGCTAGTGGAGGGTGAGGTGACAGACTATAGTATGTGTGAAACACCGGAGGTTGGTGACACCTTAATTGAGGAGGACGGGCTCGTGTTAATGGCTGAAATGGAATCCGTGCAATGGTATCAAACACATGGTTTCTGTGTGTTTGATGCCATTCTATTTGTGCCATTCCAGCCATTATTATGAGCCGTCCTCCCTTCAGCAGCCTCCACTGGTGTGGAAGTAGACTTGTAGTGTACAGTCTAAAGGAGCAGGGTCGGATAAAGGGCAACAACAACACTAGCTTCACAATCAATCGCACTGATTGGAGGGTTATTGGTGTGTGAAGGATGATTAACAACTTGGCACATCGATTACAAACGAATGACTAAATACAACCCTTTCCATATGTAATTAATTTAATGAGTACAAACATGTGCAATTATGTTCGTATAAGCTTATTATTTCTTGCTTTTATGATATGACCATAGAACTTAAGGAAATAAATAACCCGTGTGCTAGTCGTGATACACGAAGACGTCAGTAGTGATTTTTGAACAGGCAAACAGTAGTAAATGTGCACGTTTTCAATAGTAATTCAAAAGGCTTTGTAGTGACACAAAACTACACACACACACATGGCTGTTGTAGGATTGAGTAGACACACAGAAGGAATGTGTAGACATTGTGTAGTAATTCAGTAGAGACCATGTAGGAATTGTGTAGGTATGTGTAGGTTTAAAGTAGTGGATACTCGAAAGCTCAGGTGGTCATTAAGGGAGAATTATGTAGCGTTTCTTTATAGGAAACATGTAGTGTTCTCCAGTAGTGAAACATTCCAATGTATCAATCACAACTACTTAAATGACTGCATAAATCACTACTGGTTTACTACAGATCTCAAAAGCAAGGTTTTGTAGGTTTTGTGTAGCTCTTGTGTAGTACTGTTGAGTGGTAATTCAGTACTAACAACTGAACAGCACATCTTCTCAATAGAAATGACGAGACGTTAAAGTAGACGTTTGGCAATTCAAATGGACGACTACGACTGTTCTCATTCAAAAGTCCAGGTCATCATCCCAAATGGCACCCTGTTCCCTAGTTAAGTAGTGCACTATGTGGGGAATAGGGTGTCACTTGTGACGCATGTCGGATCCAGAAAGAGCGGAGTTCCTAAATAGTCAGGGAGGAAATCGCACGAGACCAGAGCGGTAACACGACTACATGGGTCTGCCTTGGATTTTGTGGATATATGAATAAATAATGTAATTGTTCATTAGCTTTGGTGTTTTTAATGATTTGTTGTAATTGCTTGGGTTACTGAAGCCTAATCATGAAAAAAATATATATTCCACCCCCAAAAATGAGTACGTCATTATTCAGATGTGAACAGGCGGGATGAACTGGAACTGTGGTTTTCTGTTTGTCTTAATTTACATCAACATATATTAATAAATTGCATTTGCTCCATATCTTTTCCATCTAAAAATGATGACAAATGCATACCGCAAGGGGAAGCTGACAGTTCTAGGTCAACAATGAAGCATTATCTCACCCAATAATACAACAAAAAAACACACTATAAAACAGAAAAATACATTTGGTGAAATTTGTCACAGGGGTTTTCTGAGAGACAAATATCTCTGTCAACCGTAACAATACCTTTTCCCACACTGTCACATTATGAGTGTGTTCCATTTGGATCAAATTATGTAAGTCCCACAGAAAATATATTCCGCACATCTCTTGACGTGTCTAATGAAAATGGATGCCTGGGTGGAGTGGATGGGACTGGACACCTGACGGTCTTTTGTTTCTCTCTGTCAGTGCACAGCAGTCGGCTCTATCCAGATCCAGCCACAAGGCTCCTCCAAGGAAATGAAGACGTCTCACCTAATGGGAAGCCTAATGACTATGGACAGATGGAAGACAGCTCCTTTTACCACATATGTGTTTCACTTTAACGAAGGGACTGCTTGTTGACAGAACTGTTCGGAGAGGGGAGAGAGGGAGAGAGGGGAGAGAGTGGAGAGAGGGAGAGAGGGGAGAGAGTGGAGAGAGGGGAGAGAGGGGAGAGAGTGGAGAGAGGGGAGAGAGGGGAGAGAGTGGAGAGAGTGGAGAGAGGGGAGAGAGGGGAGAGAGGGGAGAGAGTGGAGAGAGGGGAGAGAGTGGAGAGAGGGAGAGAGGGAGAGAGGGGAGAGAGGGGAGAGAGTGGAGAGAGGGGAGAGAGGGGAGAGAGTGGAGAGAGGGGAGAGAGGGGAGAGAGTGGAGAGAGGGAGAGAGGGGAGAGAGGGAGAGAGGGGAGAGAGGGGAGAGAGTGGAGAGAGGGAGAGAGGGGAGAGAGGGGAGAGAGTGGAGAGAGGGAGAGAGGGGAGAGAGGGGAGAGAGGGAGAGAGAGGGGAGAGAGGGAGAGAGGGGAGAGAGGGGAGAGAGGGAGAGAGGGAGAGAGGGGAGAGAGTGGAGAGAGGGAGAGAGGGAGAGAGGGGAGAGAGGGGAGAGAGGGGAGAGAGTGGAGAGAGGGGAGAGAGGGGAGAGAGTGGAGAGAGGGGAGAGGGGAGAGAGTGGAGAGAGGGGAGAGAGTGGAGAGAGGGAGAGAGGGGAGAGAGGGAGAGAGGGGAGAGAGGGGAGAGAGTGGAGAGAGGGAGAGAGGGAGAGAGGGAGAGAGGGGAGAGAGGGAGAGAGGGGAGAGAGGGGAGAGAGGGAGAGAGGGGAGAGAGGGGAGAGAGGGGAGAGAGGGGAGAGAGGGAGAGAGGGAGAGAGGGAGAGAGGGAGAGAGTGGAGAGAGGGGAGAGAGGGGAGAGAGTGGAGAGAGGGGAGAGAGGGGAGAGAGTGGAGAGAGGGGAGAGAGTGGAGAGAGTGGAGAGAGGGGAGAGAGTGTGATCTGTCACTGTGCTGATTTTATTCTCCACCTTCTGTGGATTTGGGCTTGTAAACACTCAAGGCTGAAATGTAGTTTTTGTGAAAATATTATTTGATATAATACACTCACGGTACAGTACATGTTAATGCCTGTTCGTGGTTGGTGATTTGCTCAAGCCAGTAGTCATGGTTTTTAATATAGTGTGTGTGAGATCCCGCACGCTCCCATGTTCGTGTGTGACTGGCGTATGTGTCTGTGCTTGGGCTTCCATGCTTTGTGTGAGTGTTTGTGCTTGTGTCTCATGTCCAATGTGCGTGTTTGTGAATAACAATGGGCTACAGCCATTTTCCCCTTCATAAACACCAGGTCAATACCCCCACTAGGATCCCTGCTCCCAACCAGACTGGTTAGATGTCACAGTGTGTAAAAATAGAAGCTGGCAAATCATCGCATCCGATTTATGAAGTAATATCGAGACTGTAACAACACATTGGAGAGCTGGGGAAGATTGGTGGTCCACAAGTCAAATATTTAGCTCAGCCTTGCTATACAATTGATACCTGCTATTGGGTGTCAAAATAGTTTCCAAAAACCTGTCATCTTTTACCATCTCCATGAGAGCTCAATAACCAACGTCAACGGCTAAAGTTTTGTTTTAAAGCCCGCCTTGTTCTTGACTCCTCCAAGACACATCTTGTTCCTAATGCATCAGATGTTTTAGTTTCTTAGATACGAATATGACTGTCAATTAAAAACCGTAAGAAATGTTCTTTGCTGTTGTGTTGTTTCCCTTCAGAAACATAACAAGCAAGGTGTACTGATCAAACCCATCAAGACCTTGGAGAGCTTGGTCAACCATGGACTCACTTATAGTTGGAGTAGTTTCAAATTGTCCAGTAGCACTCCCTGCATGCGGTGATAAGCTGCAGTCAGACATGGGAAACTGCAGAGCGGCACGATTGTCATCATTGAAAAATGGAGACGCAGTAGAGACGGGACAGAAATAGCAGGTGGGCTACCACGCAAAAATAAGTGGCACATGTTGTCTTTCAAGGGTTGTTCCTACGTCTCTGACTGGGCAGGGCACCATCAATCACCAGTCTGTCCCCCCCCCCCATCAGGGGCTCTGTTCATACACTGACCCTGCCCAGCCGGGCCGCTCTCAACTTCAAAGATGTACAGGGGGGGTTGAGGGGTGTGTCAGTGAGGTACTCCGCCCATTTTCTCAGGAATGTCCTATAAGTCACACATACAACTTTGTTTACAGTTCTTGATTCTATTGGGCCTTTGACTAGATCAAGTGTATTTTACATGTGAGATGGACTTTGAGTGAGGGGGTTTAAGGCAGTTTGCAAAGCAAAACTTGAATTGAAAAGATATACTTTTTGTTGTGTGTAACATCTGAAACCTTGTTTCGGTCTATTACTTACATGCTGTGCTGCAGGCAATGGATTTGAGTGGCATTTTCAGTGAGGGACTCTCCCTCAGAAACCCAACTTTGTTTACAGTTCTTGTTGTCATGGGGTCTTTGAACTACTGGATCAAGTGTGTTTTAGGAGTGAGAGGGACAGCTTGATTTGAAAAAAAATGTGCGTTGCTTTAAGTGCAACATTTGAAACATTATTTGGAGCTATCGCTGACGTTCAAGGTGAAATTAATTTTAAGGTTGCTCAACAACATCATTCTGTCCATATTTGGGCATTATTTCCTCACAAACAAAAACCTATTTTCAGCAAAAATAATGAAGATTTTTCTCTGAAGATCTGTATGTTATTAATTCATAGTATTTACCATTTCCAACATTTCAATAATAAATACTAAAAAGAAGGCACCAGCCTTTCTACAGCCATTATCTAAAAATAAGCCCCTTCCAAGTCCATCCCCACTCCCCATGTTATATGTGAGAAGAACCGTTGTGATGAGAAAAAGGGAAATGTCATGATTTCTGCCATGAAGTAGCCTCACCCCATGGAGCGAGATAGAGAATGGAGTGGTGGCATCACTGCATGCATAATTCATGAGTGTAAATTAACCCTGAGTGGGGCTGCTCCATCAATCAGGGAAGATGCCATAACAGGGTGCAGGCTGGGGGTGCAGGCAGGGCCAGGCCGAGGGGGCGAGGGGCTTGAAGTATCGAGGGTGGCGGTTGGAGGTTGGAAGGGGTAGGGTGGTTTGTCAAGGGGAGTGTAACACCCACCCATGTGTCATAACTCGCTCCTAGAATTAGCCACCCACCATTTCAACAGGTGGCCTCTACAGTAATGTATGGCATGTTGGTAGGCCCAGACTAACGGGCTTGAATTTGAAGGAGCAAACTAGGCTACTTTGAACGCAACAGCAGACAGACGACTGGGCTGTGTGGATCCCCCATAACAAAGAGAAAACTTGCCGTACTTTCTAAAATCATTTGAACACAGTGACATATTTCAGTGTGAGCATTAATCTGAGCACAAATGCCTATCTGGTGCTGAGCTACATTTTTAGAAATGAATTCCTTTAAAAACAAATTAAATGTATTTGTGTATTTATTTTTTTATTCCCCCCCCACACTGTTGTGAAACGCAGGGAAATATTTTATTGATTGCCTTACAGCCAGCTATGTGGGGCACTTACTAGAGAAGCCTTTTTGCACCTGTGATACATTTATTCTGGATTCTGCAAGAGCAATTCTTATGTAACAAAGGGAGAAAAAAAACATGAAACAAGTGCCAACAAAAAGCTATACTTGCTGTTTTAAGGAGACCCACGAGAGCGTCCATATTAGCGTCACTGGGTGCAATGACACACGTGCATATGTGAATTCCCTGCATGTTCTTTGTATGCTACCAATTATTTGTTTATCACAGTGCTACAGGGTGCTGTATTCTATAATATCCTGTGAAGATAGATTCAATTTGAAGATATTACATGATGTTTGGCCTACAGTATACCACCCTCCTTCAGGTTTTTGCCTCAATCAATATAGTACACTTCTTTGCAGCATTGTACTGACAGAAATTAAGTTCCATCAAAGGCACGATAAACTATAGTTCCTGCATACGAGCCGCATTAGAGATTCAAAGCATTATCCAACGGAGAGAAAGGCTATTAACTCGGTTTTCTGGGACAGAGTCCAAGTCTGATCAGAATTCTGCTGTGGTTAAATCCCCACAAGAGTTCCTCAAACGTGGCTGGCTCTTTCTTCCGACAGACAAAAACGCGGACACAGACATAATGATGTTAGCCACGATGGTCTTAGGTGGATGGCTGTTTGTTTAACTGCATATTCATTGGCTGTTTAACTGCATATTCATTGGCTGTTTGTTTAACTGCATATTCATTGGCTGTTTGTTTAACTGCATATTCATTGGCTGTTTCCTGATGAAACTGGTGGAAACCTCTCGGAGCCACCACTGATGAATTGCCATGGAGCTTTTGGCGAAGACCTTTGTTTAATTTTCTCCACCTTGGCACGCCATGCGTTAGAGTGAATTGGGTAAATTGACTTTGAAAAACGGCTGTGGCCGTTTGGCCTGTGGTACACAGTGACATACATACACAGATGTTAAAATCTGCTTTTGATGGAAATGGGGATGCATGAAAGAGGGATAATGTTTGTGCTCTTACTCCCAAACATTATTGTCCAATTTAGGACCGTAGTCCAATGTACACAGCTCAGGTGTAATACTTTTACTTTCCCTCATATTTCTCTATTTAGGTCATGCAACAGTTGGGCTTCGGTGAGACGGAAAGTTGTCATAATCACTCACCGACATAAAGGATTCAACAACAATACTTTGAAAATCACCTTGCTCTTTTGTTCTTATATATATATATATATATATATTTTTTTTACTATTGTCAATGTTGGGTTCATTGGAAAGTGTCCAAAAACCTACAGTGTGTACTGTATATACATGGTATTACATAGACAGGTGCAATGTTATCACAGTGTACTGTATCTCCACTGTACGTTTGTTGCAAATCCTTGACATTTTTCGGTCTACCTACATTCCACATTCAACCGTAAGTTAAAAGTGAAATGACATACACTGACATACACTGACATACACTGACATACACTGACATACACTGAGTGTACAATACATTAGGAACACCTGCTCCCAGGTGAAAGCTATGCTCCCTTTTTGATGTCACCTGTTCAGTCCACTTCAATCAGTGTAGATGAAGGGAGTCGGGTTAAAAGAAGGATTTTTAAGCCTTGAGACAATTGAGCCGACTTGACACAACTGTGGGAAGCACTGGAGTCAAAATGGAGTCCATGCCCCGACAAATTGAGGCTGTTCTGAGGGCAAAAGAGGGTGCAACTCAATATCAGGAACGTTTTCCTGATGTTTTGTACACTCAGTGTATGTGGCTACCTTGTAACTACATAGACACAGTATTAGCGACAACGTGGGAGACAATCTAAAGATACATTCGTTTTTAAACCAGCGCCAGTGAGAAAAAGTTGAGGAATTCTTCACTTGTTTATTTATTCAAACTGTCAATAAAATGTAGAAATTAAAACCATTCACCCTAAAATCAAAACAGATGACACATACTTCAAAGAAAGTCAGTGACCAAGCAAAGACAACTGGGGTAGAGAAACATTGGAAGATGTTCAATAACATTGAAACCCATGAAAGTCCTGGCCCGGCCCGGCCTGTGCACTAGCCAATGCCAACAGCCTTTCGAAGGTTTTGATTTGCTCCGTCATAACTCAACCGTTGCCCACATTAATCTATGAGCGAGACTGGGGGCACAGTATTCATTCTCTGGACAGGCCTCTCTACGCAGGCGTCCATCTGCCCAAGAAGCAGGGCACGGAGTTCAACACATGGGTCTGCGTCCCAAATATCACCCTATTCCCTATGTGGCGCCCTTCTTTTGATACAGCTCTGGTCAAAAGTAGAGCACTATGTAGGGAATAGGGTGCCATTTGGGATGTAGGCATGGTCTAATTACCCTAAAACCAGCTGGTGAGAGAGGGCAAGTATCCTGCTTTTGCTCTGTGGAGTTCTTTCTTATCTTGTGCATTTAGCCAGCTCTGCCAACATGACTTTACACAGGGCCCAGATGGAACAGTGTATGTCAACATCTTGAGCTCCATTCATCCTGTGGTCTTCTTTATTGAATGGCCATGGGCTTCAATGCCAATCAGTATGGCCTGCATCTGGCGATGGCACAGCTCCGATACAAAAGGACATATGCCTGTCCACTGCGGCAACATATAGATTTCCCTTCTTTGTGGTTGATTTGTCATGGTATATGAAACTCGTGACATTGATACTATATTGAACTGAGTTACTTCCTTAATTGAACTGAGAGGACTCAAAAGGAGATGTTGAGCAAATTGAGCTGTAACACACATGCTGATTCTATGGCCCTCCAAGGCTAGTTAAGCAGCACTCTGGATTGGAGATCTAGACATGACATAACCCTGATGTGTTCCTAATGGCGCCAGCAGGCCTGTCTCCCTATCTGGAGGGCATGTGAAAACGATCATATCAGTGACTGACTTCCAACTGATAAGACATGTAGTGGTGGATCACTCAGGGCTTTGACACAGGGAATGAAAGAACTTGACATGAATGTGCCCACAATGGTACTGACAATCAGCCATGGCTTTACAGGGGAGTTTTAGAGATGCCACTCTCACCAACATCTTCCAACGGCACTTATCTATCAATCAATCAAATGTATTTATAAAGCCCTGTTAACATCAGCAGATATACAGAAACCCAGCTTAAAACCCCAAACAGCGAGCAATGCAGATGTAGAAGCAAGGTGGCTAGGATAAACTCCCTAGAAAAGGAAGGAAGCTAGGAATAAAACTAGAGAGGAACCAGGCTCTGAGGGGTGGTCAGTCCTCTTCTGGCTGTGCCGGGTGGAGATTACAAGATTACATGGCCATTTTAAGGCCAGGTTGTTCTTCAAGATTTTCAAACGTTCATAGATGACCAGCAGGGTCAATGATAATCACAAAAATGATAATCACAGGAGTAAATGTCAGTTGGCTTTTCATAGCCAAGCATTCAGTTTCAGACACCTACACCACCCGATGCTACAGGAAGGCCATAAAGATCATCAAGGACATCAACCACCCGAGCCACTGCCTGTTCACCCCGCTGTCATCCAGAAGGCGAGGTCAGTACAGGTGCATCAAAGCTGGGACCGAGAGACTGAAAAACAGCTTCTATCTCAAGGCCATCAGACTGTTAAACAGCCACCACTAACATTGAGTGGCTACTGCCAACACACTGTCAATGACACTGACTCTACTCCAGCCACTTTAATCATGGGAATTGATGGGAAATGATGTAAATATATCACTAGCCACTTTAAACAATGCTACCTTATATAATGTTACTTACCCTACATTATTCATCTCATATGCATACGTTGATACTGTACTCTATATCATCGACTGCATCCTTATGTAATACATGTATCACTAGCCACTTTAACTATGCCACTTGGTTTACATACTTATCTCATATGTATATACTGTACTCGATATCATCTACTGTATCTTGCCTATGCTGCTCTGTACCATCACTCATTCATATATCCTTATGTACATATTCTTTATCCCCTTACACTGTGTATAAGACAGTAGTTTTTTTTGGAATTGTTAGTTAGATTACTTGTTCGTTATTACTGCATTGTCGGAACTAGAAGCACAAGCATTTCGCTACACTCGCATTAACATCTGCTAACCATGTGTATGTGACAAATAAAATTTGATTTGATTTGATTTGAGTTTGAGACAGCAGGTGCGGTAGAGAGAGATAATCGAAAGCAGCAGGTCGGGGACAAGGTAGCACGTCGGGTGAACAGGTCAAATTTCCCTAGGCGCAGGCAGAACAGTTGAAACTGGAGCAGCAGCACGACCAGGTGGACTGGGGACAGCCAGGAGTCATCAGGCCCGGTAGTCCTGAGGCATGATCCTAGGGCTCAGGTCCTCCTGGAGGGGAGTGAGAGAGAGAATTAGAGGGAGCATACTTCAATTCACACAGGACACCAGATAAGACAGGAGAATTACACCAGACATAACAGACTGTACCTATGCAGGCACATAGACTATTGCAGCATAGATACTGTAGACTGAGACAAGGGTTGGTCCGCCGATACCCCCGGACAGGGCCAACCAGGCAAGATATACTGTAACCATACCCACTTTGCCAAAGCACAAGCCCCCACACCACTAGAGGGATATCAACAGACCACCAACTAACTATCCTGAGACAAGTCTGTGTATAGCCAACGAAGATCTCCTCCACCGCATGAGCCCAAGGGGGAGCTAAACCCTACAGGAAGATCCCGTCTGTGACTCAACCCACTCAAGTGACGCACCCCTACTAGGGACAGCATGGAAGAGCACTTGTAAGCCAGTGACTCAGCCCCTGTAATAGGGTCAAAGGCAGAGAATTCCAGTGGAAAGAGGAGAGCCGGCTAGGCAGAGACAGCAAGGACAGTTCGTCGCTCCAGTTTCCTGACGTTCGCCTTCACACCCCTGGGCCAGACTACACTCCATCATAGGACCTACTGAAGAGATGGGTCTTCAGTAGAGGCTTAAAGGTTGAGACAGAGTCTACATCTCTCATATGGATAGGCAGACCATTCCATAAAAAATGGAGTTCTATAGGAGAAATAGAAATTCTAGGGTCAATAAGGGGGCCTGCGTTTTGTGGCCGTAGCCTACCTGTAGGTATGTACGGCAGGAGCAAATCAGGGAGAGAGGTAGGAGCAAGCCCATGTAATGCTTTGTATGTTAGTAGTAAAACCTTAAAATCTTTAGCACAAACTGAAGTTTATTTAGTGCTTTATCATGTTTAATCGAAAAGTACAGCTGTGTGTCATCCGCATAGCAGTGAAAGTTGACATGGTCTTTTCCGAATGACATCACCAAGAGGTAGAATATATAGTAAAAACAATAGTGGTCCTAAAATGGAACCTTGAGGAACACCAAAACGTACAGTTGATTTGTCAGAGGACAAACCATCCACAGAGACAAACTGATATCTTTCCAACAGATAAGATCTAAACCAGGTAAGAACTTGTCCATGTAGACCAATGAGGGTTTCTAATCTCTCCAAAAGAATGTGGTGATCGATGGTGCACCAAGGCCTAGGAGCACAAGGACAGATGCAGAGTTTTGGTCTGACACATTAAAAGGTAATTTATCACCTTCACGAGTGCATTCTCAGTGCTATGATGGGGTCTAAAATCAGACTGAAGCGTTTTGTAAACAATATCTTTCTTCAGGAAGGCAATGAGTTAATTTTTTTTAATTAAGAGGAATGGGAGATTCATTAGAAGCTGATTTATTTTTTTATTTTTTTAAATTTAAACATTTTTGGGGGTTAAGGTTTGGCTTTTTCAAGAGAAGCTTAATTACTGCCATTTTTAGTGAGATTGGTACACATCTGGTGGATAGGGGGCCATTTTTTATGTTCAACATAGGAGGGCCAAGGACAGGAAGTAGCTCTTTCTGCAGTTAAGTTGGAATAGGGTCCAGTATGCAGCTTGACGGTTTTGAGGCCATGACTATTTTCATGAATGTGTCAAGAGATACAGGATTAAAAAACTTCCGTGTCTCCATTGATCCTAAGTCCTGGCAGTTCTATGCAGCTGAGCTTTGGAGAAATACGCAGATTCAAAGAGGAGTCCGTAATTTGCTTTCTAATGATCTTTCCATCGAAGAAGTTCATGAATGTATCACTGCTGAAGTGAAAGCCATCCTCTCTTGTTGAATGCTGCTTTTTAGTTAACTTTGCGACAGTATCAAAAATACATTTTGGATTGTTCTTTTTCTCCTCAATTAGGTTGGAAAAATAGGATGATCGAGCAGCAGTGAGGGCTCTTCGATATTGCACAGCACTGTCTTTCCAAGCTAGTTGGAAGACTTCCAGTTTGGTGGAGCGCCATTTCTGTTCCAACTTTCTGGAAGCTTGCTTCAGGGCTTGGGTATTTCCTGTATACCAGGGAGCAAATATCTTGTGACAAATGTTTGTTTATTTAGGGGTGTGACTGCATCTAGGGTATTACGCAAGGTTAAATTAACATCCTCAGTTAGGTGGTTAACCGATTGTTGTACTCTGACATCCTTGGGTAGGTAAGAGGGAGTCTGGAAGGGCAACTAGGAATCTTTGGGTTGTCCGAGAACTTATATCACAGCTTTTGAAGATCCTTGGTTGGGGTCTGAGAAGATTATTTGTTGCGGTTGCAAATGTAATTAAATGCTGGACTGATAGTCCAGGATTATGAGGAAACACATTTAGATCCAGGGTATGACTGTAGCAACGAGTAAGTCTGGAGACATGTTGGGGAAAACCCAATGAGTCGATGATGGCTCCGAAAGCCTTTTGGAGTGGGTCTGTGGACTTTTCCATGTGAATATTAAAGTCACCAAAAAGTTGAATATTATCTGCCATGACTGCAAGGTCCGATAGGAATTCAGGGAACTCAGTGAGGAATGCTGTATATGGCCCAGGAGACCTGTAAACAGTAGCTATATAAAGGGATTGAGTAGGCAGCATAGATTTCCTGACTAGAAGCTCAAGACAAAAACACAGTCATTTTTAATTGATTTTTTAAATGTTTTTATTTGCTGTCATAAATGTTATTAACACCTAGTGTAACCAGGAGGAGAGGCCCCATTTAACACAGTCAATGTATCAGGCTTGAGCCATGTTTCAGTCAGGCCAATCATATCAAGATTATGATCAGTGATTAGTTCATTGACTATGACTGCCTTGGAAGTGAGGGATATAAGATTAAGTAAGCATATTTTGAGATATGAGATATTACATTCTCTTTCAATAATGACAGGAATGGAGGTGGTCTTTATTCTAGTGAGATTGCTAAGGTGAACACCGCCATGTTTAGTTTTGCCCAACCTAGGTCGAGGCACAGACACGGTCTCAATGGGGATAGCTGAGCTGACTACACTGACTGTGCTAGTGGCAGACTCCACTAAGCTGGCAGGCTGGCTAACAGGGTGCAGGATAGGCAGCAGGCTATCGCATTGTGGAGCTAGAGGTGTTGGAGCCCTTTCTATGTTCATAGATAAGATTAGAGAAACCCTCCAGCTAGGATGGAGTCCATCACTCCTCAGCAGGCCAGACTTGGTCCTGTTTGAGGGTGAGTCCCAGAAAGAGGACCAATTATCTACAAACGCTATCTTTTGGGAGGGGCAGAAAGCAGTTTTCAACCAGTGATTGAGTTGTGAGAGACTGCTGTAGAGCTCATCACTCCCCCTAACTGGGAGGGGCCAGATACAATTACTCAATGCCAACACATCTTTCTAGCTGATTTACAAGCTGAAGCCATGTTGTGCTTGGTTACCTCTGACTGTTTCATCCTAACATCGTTGGTGCCGACGTGGATAACAATATCCCTATACTCTCTACACTCGCCAGTTTTAGCCTTAGCCAGCACCATCTTCAGATTAGCCTTTACGTCGGTGGCCCTGCCCCCTGGTAAACAGTGTATGATTGCTTGATGATTCTTTTTTAGGTCTAATATTGCAGATAATGGAGTCGGCAATGACTAGGGTTTTCAATTTGTCAGAGCTAATGGTGGGAGGCTTTGGCGGCTCAGACCCCGTTACGGGTGGAGGACAGACCTGTGAAGGCTTGGCCTCTGACCAGTTGAAGGTTTCTGTCGGCTGAATGAGCTACACCGGATGAGCATGCCGAAAGCATTTCTTTCAAAAAGCCTTAAGAAAATTGTCCGGCTGCGGGGACTGTGAGGGGGGATTTACACTACTATCTGTACTTACTGGTGATGCAGATGCTGTTTCATCCTTTCCTGCACTTAAATTGCCCTTGCCTAATGATTGCATCTGAAGCTGTGCTTGCGACAAGGCTATCCTCACCATAAGGCGATAGTTCTCCTGTATATTATGAGTACAGCGACTGCAATTAGATGGCATACTGTTAATGTTACTACTTAGCTTCGTTGCCTGGTGGAGGTCCTGTAGAACCATGTCCAGATAAAGCATCCAGGGTTAAAATGTTGAATGAAAAAAAAAAAACGAAGACGTTGCTAAACGTATTTAAAGTAAAAACCGAAGAGTTTGGCAGATAGCCAAGTAGCAACAAACAGCACAACAGCATGGAGACAAGTTCGGAAGTTGAGGGCGTCAGCCATTCTACTTGTCAAATGGCTGACGGACTGTGTGGTTTAAATGCCGTGGATATTATTATAACTGACAAAGTTCTGGACATTTTTGATAACATCTACTAAAAGAAGTGGCGTACTCTCTGATAAAATGTCCCTTCTGACAACTGATCATTGATTTAATCTCCAGAGGGATATACTACCGGTACCATGAAAGTGGCTCCCCTTTCAGCCAGGTAAATTTCAATGGCAACGAATTCTTCAGAACTAACCTGAGGGGTATCCTACGAAGCAGATTTAAGGAGTTATCGAGGTAACTTTGGTCAACTCTGAGCTCAACTCGGGATAACCAGTACCAGAAAAGTAACTAACATTTTAGCCAGGTACATTTCTATGGCAACGAATCCTTCAGAACTAACCTGCTCTGAGGCAGGCTAACTCCACTTACCCATGAATGAAATGAGTCATGAGTTGAGGACCAATGAAATCCGATTCCCTCCCTCTTGCAAAGATTGCATCATCATCCCCTTCATTTGAAGAAGACGACTGATTCAATATTTGATTAATTAAATGTTTTTTGGTGTAAAAAAATGCTAATGTTAAAATATTACACGTGATGACAAAATGCATTTTAAACTTCACGCAATGCACACTTTTTTTTATGACTTAATAGTTTAAAAAATATTGATAAAAGTGGGGGAAAAGGTGCTGTGCACATTGATAAGGACATTAAAGCACATCAAAGAAGACATTAACTCCAAGCCTGCTGAATTTGCAATAACATTTCTTTCATGTTAATTTGTCAAAAATGAAAAAGTGTCACTGACTCGCCCGTGGGCAGATGATTCAGCAGTCTCAATGAAAAGTTTGGCATTTGACTAGCCACGTGCAACATGCTCGTGCAGTTACAAGCCAGCTAGATCTAGCGGCAATTGGACACAACGTCCACCTTCGTAGGACGGAATGAAGCCTGCGCTGGAATGTGTTGCTAACTGAAGCTAGCTAATTTCAGAAAAGCCTGGGGACATCTAGCTACTACGCACGTAGTATGGCCTACCTCTCTGGGCTCTCAGATAAGACAGTTGCGTCTATTGTTGTTTGAACCATAAACAAAGCGTCCTCCGTGGCACGTAGTTCCCTTCTACGTCAATGGACCCATCATGTTAATCAACCCAGGTGTGTCAGCCCAGATGGCCAGTACAGAGAAACCCAGTCCCTACAGTTACACTTAGTTTTTTTTTCAGGGGGGTCAAACAGCAAGCCAGTCATCTGTCACATCAATCAAAGGGGTTGGCCGTCCAGCAATCACTCAGCTAGCTGGTGGTGGCATGGGCATCAATAACAGGGCCTGACAGCAGGCTTGGAGGGGCTGTATACAGAACTGTATAGCTCTCTCTCCTCCCCCTGTAGTCTGACCCAAACAGAGAACAGCTCACTCTCCAGCCGAGGTGCCAGCACTCTTCCACTTATTCAAATGAAGTCACGAAACTCAGTGGGAGTCCCGCTGAGGACAAAAGCAAGGGGGCCCGGACCATGGAAAGCGATGAAACATTTCACCGAATTTGGATTGCGAACAGCACTGCCACTGCCATTGTCTTCAACTAAATGGATGAAGTGTTTGTTTACTCGGTTGTCTCAATAGTCATTAAAATAATAAAACAGGGCCTGGTCCACGGAGGAAATGGAGTTGACGCATTACAATGTTTTTTTGTCACTCATGGAACAGTAAATCAAGGACTCGTTAAATCAAATAAAAACAGCCGCCATTAACACTTCAGTTTTCAATCAAGGAGGTTTGGAAAAGCCCTCGTGTTTCTGGAATTCTTCCATACAGCAACCGTTAGGCCAATTTGTCTATGAGCCTTTTCCATTGCTTTCTAAATTCTTGCTGGCCATCACACAGCAATGCTGTTGACCTCATTTTCTCTGACAAAACTAGATAGCTAATTTTATTTAGGGGGAAAATGACAATATGCATATTACAATATGCAATTACACCTTGGTATGGTTTTCAAAGGTTATTTCTTTCCATTTTATCAGGAAGAGAGTTGACATGCATGCTAACCTTAACTGCCGTTTGTGTTTCCCCGTAATTGCTCTTGATCTGGGCTAGTAACTTGAAAGTGATTGAAGGACTTTTGTCTAGTCAACTTACACAAAGCTCTGACACACACACTTACCCCACCAGACATGCCACCGGGGGTCTTTTCACAGTCCCCAAATCCAGAACAAATTCAAGAAAGCGTAGAGTATTATATAGAGCCATTATTGCATGGAGCTCCATTCCATCGCATATTATTGCTCAAATGAACAGCAAACCTGGTTTACAAAAACAGATGAAGCAACATCTCACGGCACAACGCCTCTCCACTATTTGATCTAGTGTGTATGTTTTGGTATTGATATGTAGGCTACGCATAGCTGCTGCTTTTGCAACAGCTAATGGGAATCCTAATAAAATACCAAATACCAAATACACTAGTCTTCTCCCAGTCCAGTGCACTTTAACTGTGAGTAACCTTGTTCCATTGACAGGCATTGATGAAGTGGTCTTAGGCTCATTGAGGACGCCTCAGGGTTGATGGGCCAGAACAGGACGTGTTACTGTGGCACCTGTGCCTTGTCAAGCATGTGACCCTCCCATTGAGGAGTCATTCTCTACGGCTAAGCCAACAGCCACAGGACCTCACTTTGTCAGAGCTTTTCCTGGGCTTTGTCCCCAAACAATGACTTGGGACAGTCTCTTTTAATTTAATTAGAGACTTGGGAAACAATAGACCGAAAGCTTTAAGCTTCCTCAATGGCTATAGAATGAATTCAACATTGTTTTCTTCAGCCGTGTGGATGATGTGAAGTGGTGGTAGTAGCTAAAAGCTTTAGCTGCACTGTGCATTTTGCGTGCAGGCCAGGAATGAATGGCATAAGGGTTCATCTTGCAAATCCTTTGAGAGGTATTTCAGGGAGATTGCTTCAGAGTTTTCAGACATGCAATTATACATCAACATTATGTTCCTTGGGCTCTTACTCTGGGCCCCTGAATGACATTAGAGTTATTGACAGATGCAGCCCCGAACAAATCTCGACGATGATAAAAAACAACCTCAGTAATTCCTCCTACTCACTGTACCAGATGGAAGTCATTATTTTCCATTTATTGAATTATGAATGATTGAGCATTGATAATTCTGTAAATAATAAGGCAAATTAATATTCAGTGGAAAACTAGGAGACTAAATATGTCTAGATTTTCTGATGCATTGTAATGGGCACAACAAATTAAATACGATATTAAGATTTTAATAATTTTATGCAAATGAAAAAAAGATGCAGCTAGACTGTAGCTATGACATTGATTTCTTTGAGAAACTCTTCTTTCTTACACCGTGGCAGGTTACTTATAAAATCAAGCAAATCTGCTCCATAATGCTCCTGTGTGGCTCAAATAAAGCAAGGCTTAAACTCATGTGTGCTGCTATGCTCTGCTCTAGAGTTCCCTCTTGAATCACTTATATTTTTATGGGCAGTATTTGCAAATTCCACAAAGCCATTTTTACTGCCAGATCAGAATTTGTTCCAGATTGTCTCTGAATGTTTGTCGGAGGACCAGTTGGGAGCGGCTATTTAATAACCTCTCCTCCTCCGACAGACAGGCCAGCCAGGCCAGGCCGGGCACAGTGGGAGACTGGCCGGTCACTCAGGCCAAGCTATTTGTGTACTCTGGTGGCTCTTTTTTGAAGCTCTGTCTCACGCACACTGACCCCGATCAGGACTCACTTCCCTGCCATCTTTGCTAATTAATACGCTCATATTAAATTGTCATTTATTAAAGTCACAAAGGTATTTTCATCTTTTGCAATGAGTCCTTTAATAATTCCATGCTTCGTATCGTTTTTTCCCCGTTTTCTTTTTGATGCATAAAACAGGTCCAAAATGACTTTGTAGTGGTGAAAACAATGCTTCTCTTCATCTTTTTTCACGCTGCGTCTTCTGATCAATACAGGCTTTGTTCCTTTGATCAGTGAGCCTACAGTATATATACATGAAGTCCACATTACACGGATTTTGGTAGTGAACCATAGATATAGCCGGCGGGTGGATCTGAACTTCGAGAGAGCACATATGGGGTTAATTAGGCTGAGTTTGCTCCTGGACAGGGTTCAATTGATCCACAATAGAGACCTGCAGAATAGGTGGTCTCAGGCCATTTGGCAAGGCAATTGTGGGCAGCCTCTGAGTTAGCAACATGAAAGTATCAGGTGTTAGCCAGCAAATGATCCGGGAAAGGTGAGGCTGGGATAGCAGATTGGCTGCTGGCTCCAGCCTTGTGTGTCACTACCGCTGTTTACAGATGGAGAGGCAGGGGAGGGTAGCGGTGCATGATCCACACTGCTGTTTAAATACAACTCTCTGCCTTTACACAGACACATACTCATAAAAAGATTGCTTATATTTGTCAATGGAACACAGGCTAAGCAACAAAAGCACATATTGCAAGTTTACTCTTGGTGAACAAATATTTTCAGGAGCCCTATGCTGTATTCTTAAGCACATTTTATAAGCATACATTGTTCGTTGTTTGGATTTTGATGTTATTTCTCCTGACTGGCTTAATTCATACCACGGGACTGTAGAGAGGACAGCAGACAATGTTTGAGGAAGCCACGAACGGACACAGCCTGGTCTCACAGACTAGATGTAACATAGTAAATGTACATCCGGGACACTCAAATTAGTATGAAATGTTATGTTTGGTATGGTTACATAAGACAGAAAGTTACTTAAGGCAAAACAAAAGTAGGGTGATTGGTCGGAGTGGATTGGTAGGCATGTAACGTAACATCTAGCAACCAAATTGTTGCGTGTTTGAATCTCATCATGAACAACTTTAGCATTTTCGCTAATTAGCAACTTTGCAACTACTTAGCATGTTAGCTAATCCTAACCATAACCCTTTAACGTAACTCCTAACCTTAACCCCTAAACCCTAATGCTTAGCTAACGTTAGCCACCTAGCTAACATTAGCCACAACCAATTGCATTTCGTAACATATCATACGATTTGTAATTCGTATCACACAATACAAGATGGATGATAGACATCCACAAATGAATACGTACCATACGAAATGTAACATATCATGCTAATTGGAGTGTCCCGGATTTACATGTATTATGTTACGTCTACCCCTGAGTCCATGTTGGACAACGCTGATGCACAGTAATTCAAAACACATACAGTAGCAGGCTGGAATTTTTTCTCATTGTGGTTAGATGTATTTTAAGTCAAATCTGGGTTGAGCCCACATAATATCATACATATGCATGCTGATCTAATGTTGGCTGGTGTTGCATTTGAGGTAAACCTCATTTTCAGTGAAACAGGATAATATATTCCATGAGGCTTCAACTGAGGTTAAGAGCATGTTCTTGGATCTGGATAACACGCAGTGACAGGAAGTGTACATTTAAAGCACACCTGTATGATACTGGATGTAAATAGTGCCTTCCTTGGAAATACGTTTTGGTCTTTCATGTCCATGGTAAACATGACAGTGACGCTTTTTGGGACAGACTTTAGCATTGGAAAGTGCTTGCTTGAGGACTGGAAGAGCAATATGTTTATACATTGCCATACTGATCTGTAAGAAACAGAACCAGCTATGGAATGACAGTGACTCACGGCCGAATTTGGCCTTTTGTAGCTTTTGTATTTCTCTTTGCCAGGAACCTCAAATGAATAAATAAAATGAAAATAAAATGACAATTTTCAGTGTGACGAAAGAGCTTTTATTATTTCATTTTCAGGGTGACCTTTTTGCCTCATGCATCATTTATATCCCCCCAGAAACACCTTTCAGAAAAACGAAAAATAAATATAGAAATCCCAATCCTGCTTGGATTATATCTTTGTCACTGGTTATATTCCCAATGTATCTTCATTACATGCACGTGTGTGTGTGTGTGTGTGTGTGTGTGTGTGTGTGTGTGTGTGTGTGTGTGTGTGTGTGTGTGTGTGTGTGTGTGTGTGTGTGTGTGTGTGTGTGTGTGTGTGTGTGTGTAATGTTTTATTTTGTATGTTTTTGCATGCATGCACTTTCATATAAATGTAGAGTACATACACAGAAACAATGCGGCGTGTCAGGCTGTTGCAAGTTCAAGGAATAATTCTGCCTTTCAACTGGTTCCCATTTATTTCATAGCAGAGCACTGTCATTGCACCCCCGATAAGAAGGAAAGCATCGTTGTGTAAAGAAATTGAAATGAAAATCCTTCTCCACCCAGCAGGTTGGGGGGTATTATCCTTGACTCAATGGCGCTTCCCCGGGATAGTATCTAATTCTGGGAGGAAAATGTCTTCATATGGCCACCTGCTGTCGTCAGCTTTGTCCCTGGATCACAAGTTGTTCTGGGTGACCGGTCTTGGGACACGGCGAGAGGAATGCACTCAGCTCCCCGCTGACATTTAGATCTCTTTATTTTCTCCACGGCTTTCATTCAGACAAGAACAACTGGCTGGAGAAGGAGGGAAATGCCACAGAGCCTGTATGTGTCCAGGATGAAGAGAAGAGGGTGGTGGTGGTGGGGGGGGGTAGGGATTTGGGAGATCCCTAAGACAGGGAGGGGCGAGGGATGATGAGCGACAGCACACTGGCACCACACACAGTTTGAGAACCCCACTACCTCGCCACAATACACAAAGCCAAAATCATTCATCTCCAAGTTCTCACCCAAGGAAAAAAAAAACTCTGTGAGAAATATGACAAAATACGAAAAAGTTATCTCAACAGCCTGACAAAGAGCAACAAGCCACGAGATGCATTGCTTTCTGAGCTCAATCGCAAAAATGTTGATCTGTGAAGAACATTTTGGTTGTTCAACATTCGTTAGACAAGATCATCTCCAGTAGTCCCTCTGTTTTGTGGAGAATCAGCTAGTGGTAGAGGTCAGGCATTGCTTCTGAGAACCTACTTGTACTTCTCATTCAGTCCATTGAGGGGAGGGGGCGGCTGTAATTCTTTGTGGACCTCCTATTGCCTCGAAACAAAACAATAGATCCTCACAAAGAAGTCAGCACAGAGCCAAGAGACAAATCTCATGAAAAGACACCTTTTGTTTCCCTCACGCTAAATCTGCTGGCCTGCTCCAGATAATTAATAGCCAGACATATGTTTCTGTCTCTCTTCCCTCTGTGGCTGGAAGGAAACTGTACCCATGCGATTTGTCTTTCCCACGCATGTCTACACGAGCCAGTCCCGGTTTGGGCTCTGTTCTCCTAATTTAGGGTGTGAGATATTGTGATAATTCAATTAAATAGCAGCGGAAAACACCAAATGACGTGAGGTTCCCAGAAAACTCTGCCATGTTAATGACATTTGTAGAGGACTAGGTGGATTTTTAATGTTTTCAATCAGTGATTTAAATCATCACCCATCATGCAACTTTACTGTGAGCCGCCACTCTAAAAAAAAATCGACTTGGAAATAAATGTAATTAAAGCCCTTAGATCTGCCAAAAGTTGGAGCTCCAAGAGATACATTTACGCTTGACTCATTCACTGAGACTGAACAGGCCTTCACATACACAAACAGAGACAGACGGACATGCGCGTAGCCCACACGCAATCGAGCCGCTCTCGGAAATGAATATGTAACAGATAGATATACGATTTTCATGTGAAAATACTTCAACTGCAGTGTCATTCCTCATCTAAACGACATTTGATAGGCTGGTTGGCTGTGAGGCCCCTAGAAGAATGTCTCCCGTATAACGTTTCTGTCAGAGTGTGGGCCTTATGGGACCTTGGAATATAACATCACACTTCTCTTTGGATAGCTCCTACCATCCAATATTGTTTTTTATTTCCCATTGAGTTTTACATAATCAACTCTTCAGTTACATGTCAATAAAATAACTGCTATAGTGACACGGAATCAGCTTAAATATGATAACGTCATTGTATAAAAACCCACAAACTTCATGCCATATGTCCTCTGAATTCCATGTGCATCCGCCTGCGACTCCTAGGGTTCATGGCTTGTTCAGTTTGTGCATCCCGAGTCTCCCCTTTCAGTGCTCTCAAACAGAGAGGTGTTTCTTGGGAGCCCAAGCACCAGGCCTTTAGACAGAGCCTCGGCCGCCGATAGGATCACCTTACGCATAAAGCTTGCCTTTGTTATCGGATATCCGCAGACTGAAGGACACAAAGCATCATCGAACCGAGTTTAATGCATACAAGATGTCCAATCAGCGCCGTGTTTGGTCATTACGGCCTCCTCGTCAGGCCTCTTCCTGTATCCAACCAAATCCCCATGCTACAGGCCCAGGAGGCCCTCAGATGATCCCAGAGGCAAGGCTCCAGTTCCCTCACTGGAGACCCCTGTCCCACAGCTTTATTTATGTTGGGCAGAATGCACATGGACCTGTGTGCCCACCATACATCAAACTCGTTAAATATTTCATTCAAGTGGAAACGTTGCTGACTCTCAGATCACATTTGATACTGTGGCAAATATTTGCCTGCTATGGAAGGTGATACCTGTTGGACTGTGGACTGTCTACCCTTAGCATTGTTTTCTGCAACTGTGACTGTGAAAGAAACACCTACTGTATGTGGTCTGGTGGGGGGGGGGTACTATCACTCTCCACCTCAGTCTTTCACCCACTCCTACTCACAAGCTGAGGAACCTCTCTCTCTCCCTCTCTCTCTCCCTCTCTTTAACTTCCTTTCCTATCCTCCCACTACAGAGCTTAATGATTGAAATGTGGGCTAATTCTGAGCCTGGTTAGCACTCATTATCAGCGAGGATTCATCAGAAACACTGGGCCGCTCCACTTAGCAGGAGCACTGAAGTGGAACAGCTGGCGTTCATATCACATTTAACCAATTCAATGTTGCCATTCAACTCAATGGTGAGAGAGAAAGCCATTATCAATCCTTGTGTATTTTCCACTATGTGGCAATAGTGTTATTTGTACAAGATTCTACATAAAGTACTCAGACTATCCTGCACTACCGGCGTTAAACTATGAGATAAAGTGCCAGAGGTTGATTTGAGACTCTGTTCGTGGATGGTAAAGGTTCCTCGGGTGGTCTGCTGATGTATATAGCTAATGCAGCCTGTTATTTCCCCTGACAAGCGGGCACGGAGGGCACAGAGAAAGCTCTCAATCCAAACCGTAATGGACCCATGATGGCAATTCTTTATCACCCATAGAGCTTCCTCCACGCTGGAGAGCAGACATAATTTACAAGGCAACCGCAGGAGTGGATTCATCGCTGCTGTACTAAAAAAGACATGTATCATTTCTGCCTAATGTACGTATTTAAAACGTCTGGAAAGAAAGAGACCGAATAAAATCTTCCAGATGGAGAGGTAGTCGACAGTGGGATGACAATTTGCTTCATAGGAACAACAACTGGGAGGCATTTCCTAACTTGCCGGGTAATGTAAAACAGTAGCGAGAAAGAGAGACTTCACGAAAAAAAGAGAAAATACGGGGGAATTTATCAAAATCAAAAAAGAGAGAGAATCAATCACCCCCTCCACACACACACACACACACACACACACACACACACACACACACACACACACACACACACACACACACACACACACACACACACACACACACACACACACACCAGATTACAGAGTGAAGCAGACCATCAACGCAACACAGACTCTCTCCCTGTCAGTTTCCCCACATTAATCACCTGGGCAGCGGCCAAGCCAAATATGAGAATACAGAATGTTACCGTCAAAAATTAGGGGCCGTTTTCTAACCCAACTGCAGTTCTTCCTGTTTCTGGACGGACGGGAGACGCTGAGAGGTGGGATCCGGTTCTCTGTGTAAAGTTATACATGCTCCTTTGGAGCCCACTGGCTCATAATTCGCTTAATGCCTTTGGTTTCCTGGGATGTTATTAATCAATATAACGTACAATGAGACTGGATGCCTGTGGAGGGTTTACACTGCAGCTAGGACCACAAGCCATGAATATTTCAGGTATTCTATTACAAGGCCGAAGCTCCCCACCCCTCCTCACATGCAGTTTTTTGGAGGTATTTCTAATATGCTTACAGAGATGTTATTTTTTTGTAATGAAATGGAAAATGTGTGTTCAGTGCCTAACTTCAACACACACTACCATCCAAAAGTTTGGGGTCACTTAGAAAAGTCCTTGTTTTTGAAAGAAAAGCAAATTTTTTTGTCCAATAATATTACATCAAATTGATCAGAAATACAGTGTAGACATTGTTAATGTTGTAAATGACAATTGTAGCTGGAAACGGCTGTTTTTTTAATGGAATATCTACATAGGCGTACAGAGGCCCATTATCAGCAACGATCACTCCTGTGTTCCAATGGCACGTTGTGTTAGCTAATCCAAGTTTATCATTTTAAAAGGCTAATTGATTATTAGAAAACCCGTTTGCAATTATGTTAGCACAGCTTAAAACTGTTGTTCTGATTAAAGAAGCAAAACTGGCCTTCTTTAGACTAGTCTGGAGCATCAGCATTTGTGGGCTCGATTACAGGCTCAAAATGGCCAGAACCAAATACCTTTCTTCTGAAACTCATCAGTCTATTATTGTTCTGAGAATTGAAGGCTATTCCATGCGAAAAATTGCCAAGAAACGAAAGATCTTGTACAACGCTGTGTACTACTCCCTTCACAGAACAGCGCAAACTGGCGCTAACCAGACTAGAAAGAGGACTGGGGGGCCCCGGGGCACAACTGAGTACAGTAGAGTGTCTAGCATCAAGTTCTCAACTGGCAGCTTCTTTAAATAGTACCCGCAAAAAAACAGTCTCAATGTCAAAGGTGAAGAGGCAACTCCGGGATGCTGGCCTACTAGGCAGAGTTGCAAAGAAAAAGCCATATCTCAGACTGGCCAGTAAAAATAAAAGATTAAGATGGGCAAAAGAACACAGACACTGGACAGAGGAACTCTGCCTAGAAGGCCAGCATCCCGGAGTCACCTCTTCACTGTTGACTTTGAGACTGGTGTTTTGCGGATACTATTTAATGAAGCTGCCAATTGAGGACTTGTGAGGCATGTTATTTTTAATGGACAAAAAAACGTGTTTTTCTTTCAAAAAACAAGGACATTTCTACGTGACCCCAAACTTTTGAACTGTAGTGAAGGTATACTGTATGTTATGTATATAAATCATTTGCCAAACATTAGGCGAGAGAAAAAAATCTGCAGTATTTAATCCATTTTGAATTCTGTCTGTAACACAATACAATGTGGAGTAAGTCAAGGGGTATGAATATTATCTGAAGGCACTGTAGGTATTCATTGCGTATATAAATAATTAGCCAAACGTCCACATCCTTGTGGATGCTGGTTTGCAGGGCTTGCAGTCTGTCGTCAGCTCTGTGGTACTAAAACAAACCAGTGTGTTAACTGCCTCACTCTTCAACAGCAGCCAGTGTTTGTTCTTGTTTGTTGATGCTAAACAACAGTGTGAATTGTTGCACCTGAGCTTTAAGGAGATTCAGTTACACATGCCTTGCTTTTGTTTGGAAGGGTACATGTGTACTCTGGCTGGGGGATTGCAGGACCGCTGATATTTCAGAGGGGTTCAAAGCGCCACGGCCGTTTAATGTCAACAACGCTGCTGTGTTTACACTAATGCTGTCTTTAGAAGAGGGTAAGAGAGTGGGGGTGCTACGACAGGGACACGATGATGTAATGAGGCTGGAGGCTGACCTCTAACCCGTACTACAACAGGAGGCACAGGCATGTTGTTCCCGGGAAGAGAGAAGAAGAAATGCGCAGGGCCCCCTCATTTTTTTATTTAACTAGGCAAGTCAGTTAAGAACAAATTTTGAACTGCCTTGTTCACGGGCAGAGCGAGAGATTTTTTTTACCTTGTCAGTTCGGGGATTCGATCCTCCAACCTTTCAGTTACTGGCCCATCACTCTAACCACTAGGCTACCTGCCACCCCAGTCACAGAGTGTCTACGTCCCAAATAGCACCCTATTCCATTTATAGTGCACTACATTTGACCAGGGCTTTGACTAGGGTGTCATTTGGGACGTAATCAGTGACTCAGCTGAACTCTGACTTTAACTGTCCCTAAACACATTCCACATACGTTTACACAGTACAGAAGCTTTACTCAGCGTCACTCCATAGGAGGTGTGACGGATCAAAAGGTTCCTGTGCACACCACTGGACAACACAAGGAAGACAAAAAAAAGCCCCTGTTTGTTGGTATTCTCAGAGTCTTGTCAAACCAGCTCCGTGTTGTTTGTGGGGTCTGGAGAGCACCTTTGTCATTGTTCTGTCAGGATGAACACTTTATGTAGAGGTGAACCCGGAAACCCCAGTGCTGTACCGATTCTTTTGTTTACGATCCAAAATCACGGTTGGACAATGCCCGTCCCTTGTTTTCCACTTGAACTCACGCATTACCAGTTTCCTTCTCAGAAAGGCTAGATACTGAAGGCCTAAAGACTTTCTAGAAAGTTGCTCAAATATGCACTCACTGTTTCCTTTCTTAAAATACTGCTATAATTAAAATATTAAAAAACGAGTCGCTAAAATATGCAGTATTGTAACACTTCTGGAATGGAATCGCCCTGTCATAATTAATTATGGAAAATGTTCGAAGATCTATGCCCAGACAGCCTCAGCCCTTTAACTCCGATGATGAGCCTCACTCTTTTCATTGTCCATTATTTGTTTGCCTTTACTGGGGTTGTGGCTGATGAAACCTTTATAGCCATGTAGAGGAATAAACCCCTAAAGTCTGTCATCTAAAGACAGCTGACAGTTATTCAATAAGAGGACAACATGGGGTTTTAATGATTTTACTGGGCAGGGATTTTCACTTAGAGCAAGGCACATAAATCTGGACAAACACAGGGTCCTGTTCAGATGACACACAAACCAACCGCTGCCTTGTTAGAATCAATAAAGTAAAACACAATGCGCTACGAAAGCTGAAGAGCCAACTGTGAGCCACCGGAGGTCTCAATAGCCCCGAAGAATGCGTGGGAATGGAGAGCTCAGGTTAGCAACGAGGCTCCAATCCCACCAACTCTGCCATCTAATAGAATGGGAAAGAGCAATTGACCCATGAACCCGAGCTGAAAGAGAAATCACTTGTCCTAGTAATGACTGCTTTCCACATCGCCAGAGAGAGATCCATCCCAGATATATGGCCCAATCGTTACGACGTTCGTTCTGCAAAACTCTGTTGAGAATAGATGAGGAGAGAGAGAGAGAGGGGAACGATGCTCGCTGCCTCTCATCAAAACTCCAGCTGGTGAGCAGAAAAGACGACCAGGCTGCTCGAATCACACTCCATCCTCTATCTAAACAAGAGTTATCAGATGAACACAAACAAGGCTGGATCCTGTAAAAACGGAGTGTGAGACTAATTAGCAAACCCATTAAGGCAGCGGAGGTGAACAACTTACTGAATGAAAAGCTGAATGAGGAGAAACAAGTTATTTACACAAGAAAGCCAACACATTTGCATTCTAAGCTGTCCCAAGGCGAGTAAATGGGAGCTTGTGCCTGTAAGTAAGGGGAGGGGTTATCTAGCCTATTAGGGAACGTCTGTGTGGACTGAGGATTCTAAACATTCACCCTGCTATTTTCAGTCCGGACCGGTCCACACAATTGACAGAGGTGCTGATAATGAAGCAACCAAATGGACAAATCACTCATCTATCCTATCCGAGGCTGATTCCGGTGTTGAGTACGTGTCTCCGTGTAGTAAAGTGGCCTCGTACCAGCCTCCCCAAACCTCCCTGTAATCCTGGTGAGCGTCATTAACTCCCCTTTATTGCCCCAGGCCACTCAGCCACCCTCCCATGAGCTCTCACCCCCCTGCCGGTGGTCATGTGCTAATCGTCCCTAGTGTTCCATTTGAGAGGAGCCTCACTCCCAACCCTTTCGAAACATAGCCCACTCCCTCTCCTCCTCTGCTCTCCTGCTCTCACTCTCACACTAATGTCTTCCCCTCTGCCTATCTGTCGTGGAATTGCACTCTCTCCCAGTGACAGCCTCTTCCAAATGGCTCCTTGATAGTCGGATATATCTGTGCCCAAATACACAGTGCTGGGGCCTTGCCTCCAACCTGCAGCTCGACGCTGGTCATCTGTCTTCCTCAAATCTATCTAATGGTGTGTTTCCCAGCCTCTCCACGCCCCACAGTCAGGTCTTCAAAGGGCTGAGAATTCGATGGCCGTTGTATTTTTTAGAGCTGTACAGGAATATAGCTATATGTGAGTGGGAATGGTTGGCAGGCTGACAGTTAAAATGTGCAGACTGGCTTCAAAAATATTTACGGCCTCCCGGTGCAATTTAGAGCAGTCTACAAGATATGGACAACATCGAAAGTTTAAATAAATAAATAATGGCTCACAAAGGCATCATTCTGGTGTTTCAATTAGTCACATAGATTTTTACATGTTGTGAGCGTATATAGCTCTCTTGGGACTGAGCGGAAATGACTAATTAATTAGCAAGCAAGTGAAATGGACGTTGCATGTAAATCCATATGATATCCTTCAAAAGGAATATCTACCAGTAAAAGATGAAAATACATGACAAGATGAATATATATCTGAGGAAGGGACTGTATATCAATTAGCTGTCCGTCAGTGGCTAACAACGTTAGCTTCCTTGTGTTGCAATTACACTCCAGACCTCTTCTTCTAAACCTACAGACACTCAGGCCAGACTCCAAAATGGAATCACTAACAAAGCCATCAACGTCTGACAGTTTCACAAAGAGGGAGAGAGGAGAGAAAGGGATACATCAGCAGATTCAAATATTGACCTAGCGCCCCAATTGCAAATGAGTTGCTAAATTCTTGGATAGAACGACAGTCCCTAATCTACTCTTTCTGGCAAACCCCTTTGAGATAGATTTGAGGGGGGGAATAACAACTCTCATGTTCAAGCAGTAACTTTGTATTCTATTTGAGATGTGTACTATTTTAGTTTAATGATGCAAAAAATATTCTTCGTTCCCCATCTCCAGTGAATATACTGTATTTGTGGATGCGCTGGCAATCACATTGCTTGTGTATAGTGTGTTTGCTATTGGGAGTGTTGTGGTGTAACGTGAACATTGGAATGCTGCTCTCTGGATATGGAAAGGTCAAAATGTCAGGCTCTCCAAGGGGGGCTTCATAGAATAATTTGGGGAGATGGTTGGATTTTTACTTAGGAGTGAGTCGAAAGGAGATAACGGGGCAGAGGTCACACACAGGATGAATAATCAATTAAATGGGAATTACAAGTGTTTCACGTATTTACCAAACAATGTAACTTTTTAAATTGAATATGGCAGCTAGGGCATACCCTTGTGAGGGAGTATGGAAACAGCACATTAGCCTACTTCCCTCTGCTTTTGAGTAACGGATGAGTGTGACAGGTTCACAAAGGCCAAACCGTTACTGTAGCAGGTAAAAAGAAGCCATTTTTTAATTGAATGTTGAGTCCAGCAAACCCGGGCCCTCCTTCAATTGCCAGGAGATGACTTATGATCCGAAAGCTTGTGAATGGTTTCGTTTTGCACGTTTTAAATTGCTTCTATTGTCGTGCGTCTTGACTTTGCTCAAGCCTGTCTCTCCTAGCCTATCGAGTTAAATATTAATTGTCTGCTCCCGGGAAGATCTCCTATCAGACTGAAATCAAACACTGCAGTCACTCCCTTTGGTGACAACAGAAAGTTTTGGCAGCCCATTGTTTTCCTGGAATCATTGTAACAGCGCCGAGCGAGTGGTGTGTGGGTTAAAGTAATGAGGAGGCGCTGTCCCTCAGGCACAATATGAGCCTGCAATGAAATGCACTGACATTCTCCAAAACAGACATTGTTATGTGGGAGAAAGAGTTTCTTGGCATGCATTTCATGACACCAAAATGGATTTTCAAAAAAAAAAGAAGGATTATGTAAAGGATATCAATAGATACCAAAGTATATTTAGATGGAATTGACCGTGTATTCTTCTCTATTCAACTTTTTTGTGGTCTAGGAATGTCCTCTGAAATTCTTCTTTTGAAGACTTGGTCTTTTGCTTCCAACTGGGGACTGCTGAGGGGTCAAGGAGACAGTGATACCTCCGGGATAAACTATGTGACTAATCAATCTCAAAAGACTGAAAATTACTGTGGAGGAATGTTTCTCCGATTTTTTGGGTTGTGATCATTTACACTGAACAAAAATATAAACGTAACAGGCAACAATTTCAGTTCATATAAAGCAAATCGGTCAATTGAAATAAATAAATTAGGCCCTAATCTATGAATTTCACATGACTGGGAATACAAATATGCATCTGTTGGTCACAGATACCTTTAAAAAAGGTAGGGGTGTGGATTAGAAAACCAGTCAGTATCTGGTGTGACCACCATTTGCCTCAGGCAGCGCAACACATAGAGTTGATCCGGCTATAATTGTGGCCTGTGGAATGTCGTCCCACTCCTGTTCAATGGCTGGAACTGGAACATGCTGTCGTACATGTCGATCCAGAGCATCCCAAACATGCTCAATAGGTGAAATGTCTGGTGAGTATGCAGGCCATGGAAGAACTGAGACATTTATTTTCAGCTTCCAGGAATTGTGTACAGATCCTTGCGCCATGGGGCCGTGCATTATCATGCTGAAAAATGTGTGGATAGCAGTGGAAGAATGGCACGGCAATGGGCCTCAGGATCTCATCACGGTATCTCCGTGCATTCAAATTGCAATCAATAAAATACAATTGTATTCATTGTCCGTAGCTTATGCCTCCCCATACAATGACCCCACCTTCACCATGGAGCACTCTGTTGACAACGTTGACATCAGCATACCGCTCGCCCACACGATGCCATACAGGCTGTCTGGTCTGCCATCTGCCCGGTAGTTGGAACAAGGAATTATCAGTGAAGAGAACACTTCTCCAGCGTGCCAGTGACCATCGAAGGTGAGCATTTGCCCAATGAAGTCAGTTACAATGCCGAACTGCAGTCAGGTCAAGACCCTGGTGAGGACGACGAGCACGCAGATGAGCTTCCCTGAGATGGTTTCTGACAGTTTGTGCAGAAATTCTTTGGTTGTGCAAACCTACAGTTTCGTCAGCTGTCCAGGTGGCTGGTCTCAGATGATCCCACAGGTGAAGAAGACGGAGGTGGAGGTCCTGGGCTGGCGTGATTAAACGTGGTCTGTAGTTGTGAGGCTCATTAGACATACTGTCAAATTCTCTAAAACGATTATGGTAGAGAAATGAACATTCAACTTGAGACATCTGTGGCATTGTGTTATGTGACACATTTTAGAGTGGCTTTTATTTTCCCCAGCACAAGGTGCACCTTTGTAATGATGCTGTTTAATCAACTTCTTGATATGCCACACCTGTCAGGTGGATGGATTATCTTGGCAAAGGAGAAATGCTCACGAACAGGGGTGTAGACAAATTTGTGCACAACATTTCAGAGAAATAGGCTCTTTGTTTCAGCTCGTGAATCATGGGACCAACACTACATGTTACATTTATATTTTTGTTCTGTGTATATTACAGTCCTTTCTCAGGGTGACTTGGAAAATGCATGCACACACACACACATGCTCAAGCACATGCAAGCACACAGGCAGACATATACACACACAAACAATAACGTTTAAATCATGAAACTTTCTGTGCCTTTCAGGATATCCTTGACATTCTGACGCTGTTGTTGATCTGACGATCTTTGACTATATAGAATGGCTTTTTTTGTTTGCCCACATTTCAATAACCTATAGAAGACCAGACGGCAGACGCTCGCATCACATCTCGGGGCCTTGCTCTTCGCAATGTCATCAAATCGTGTTGATTGTCAGTGCTGTGACTGACCCTGAAGCGCATCTGCATGCCTCTGCTTTGCACATAATTGATGTTGACAGGATGACAAGAGTTTGTGTCTAAACTACCCTCCACTTCAGACCTATGAACGACATGAAGTAACAGAGGATCTGAGGTAAGGTGAGGAGATGGATGGATAGATGGATGAAGGGAAGATTCTCAGGTTGACAGAACCGAGACGTCGGCACATACATTGTTTTTTGATAAAAACAAAGATGACAAGCGAACTCCAGAAGGTTGAATCTGTCCGTCAATCTATCAGATCCTTCACGTTTGTTGTGTCAAAAGACACCGTCAAGGGGACATCTAACACCTCGCCATCTGTGCACTGATTTTCTTTAAGCTGCTAACCACAACATTCATCTAAGTCATGGAATACACAAAAGCAGTATGTTGTATCCTCACCTTACGCTCACCGATACCAGGACAAAGCGGATTGTTATCGATTCCAAAAGTGCTGTGCAGCAGAAATACCAGTGAGAAAACGTATAGGACAAAACATGGAGGCTTGCTTGTGAGTAAATCAATCTGGCTCACACTGAGAGCTGATGTGAAGCAGTCAGCTCCAATTTCACTCTCAAGGCTTCCCGGTTGACCCCAGACCTGTGTACACCGGACTGCTAATTGGAAGAACTGTGTAAACTGCTACAGAAATTATACATGACACTTCTCAGAGCAGCTATAATGTGCTTTTGCAGAAACTGCTGTCTAAGCACATACTGTACCTTTATAATAGGTGTGGATGGCTTTTGAGGTGTTGTTTTGGTAAATCCCTTACATAGGCTACATATATGCATGCATCTAGGTGACATCTATGTTTCCCAAGAGTATACCTGTCTAACCATGGCCACTTATTGTTTAGTTAACTAACTTGAAATGTCTTTGAGGAAACAATTTCCATTGATTACCAATGTTAACTGCAGGAGATCTTTGTTTTAAAAGTTAATGAGGTACCTTTTCTACAACCACTGCCTTTGTGGTGTAAAGAAGGCCACATAAAGTGAGAGAAAAATCCATGATTCATAGTCCTTCCTTTAAAGATGGAGGAATTTTTAGTCCGTTGAAGATATGAACATAGGCTTTGTGAATCTGAACTAGACGTGTAGAGCCAGTAAGGCTAGAGGCTGGAGAGTGGATCTTAGAGTCTTGGGGGGACCCTTGACAGTGAGAGGGAAGACTAAAATGGCTGCACGGGAGATCAAGAGTATCTGGTGTGAAACAGAAACGTGTCTCGGAGTGTAAACTGAGATTTTCATGTTTCCTGTGGCCCGGACTTGCACACACTTTCCCCCTGTCCCAGCCACGCTCAATCACAGCTGAAAAGCGAGAAAGCAGAGGGGAAATCTGTGGAGCGTGAATAACGCTGCAAGTTCATTCAGTCCTCCAGTGAAGAGAGCTGGGCGGGGAAGGGTCATGCGATGGCGTATCCAGCCCTAGTCTGCTGGGTTGGGTGGACATACATTCCTGATTCCCAAGTAGAAGACAACCCGCCTCTATCTGTCCTATGAATCTAGGATCACTGGACAGAAACACATTTTAAATACAGCATCAGAGTTTATGGCTGTTATCGTGACAACAGAGCCTCTTAAAATGATAGTTCAGCCCATAAATATCCACACTGATGATGATCACGGTCAATAAATCAAATTGGCAAATTTCAATCAGCACCTGATCAATAGAACTCTAGCGTGCTCTTATTTTCTCTGTCACTCCTCCCTCCTCCTTTTCTCTCTTCCCCCCTCTCTCCTTCCCCTTTCCCCCCTTCTCTCACTTGTTGTTCAGAGGAGGGCCTGCAGAGGTGACTTGCTGCCATGGCACATAGCTGTGTTGCGTTGTGGCTGTGGGGAAGGGGCCTGTGCCAGGGACAAATTTCTGACACAGAACATTTGCCTTACAGTAACAAACAGCACAGTGGGGACACAGTCTCCTGCAGTGCATCGAGCCTCAGAAACAAGAACAGGAAGCCCAGCGACCTGCAGCTGGTGCAGGGGAGACTCAATCCCCTCACTAATCCTCGCAGGGGATTTGCAAAGCACTTCAGATGTGTTTGTCACTTGCGCCATTTTCTTCTTTCGCTTGCCAGGTTTGGATGTTTGATATGTTCTTCATGTGTCTAGTTTATGTCTAGTTTTGTGTTCGCACACAGAAAGGAAAGGAGAAATTGTGGCTACGGCATGTATTTCTTTCAACAAACAGGCATGTGTCGCAAGCTTATTTAACATATGTTCAACATGAAAGATGAGCTATTTATGTAGTATGCACCTTCTATAACCTACAAAAAGAAATACAAGCCTTTTTTTCTTTTTTTTTCTTGGATCTTTTAGGGACAATTTTTGTGGTGAACTTTTAGCTTTAAGGAGTGATCAGAGTAAGTTGAAATAACAAGCAATGACGTTAGTCACCAAAGAGCCTGGCTCTAGTCATAGATCTAATTTCATCAACATCACCCCCACTATGCTGAGGTTGTTTGTTACTTTAATTGTGGGGTTGAACTTTACTTCAAACAAACACAACACACCAACACACCCAGCCCCACACACATAATAAACACACAAACTGATCTCGCTGATACAGACCCAAAGTAAAACTGCTGGTATCGTTGGGTTCGGCCAAAGTGCATAACAGTGCCATGGGCTTTAAAAGACGACACAAACAGGCATTTAATTAATCTACCATGAATATTTCAAAGTTACACCCCTTTAAAGTAGGATTATTATTTAGTATCTGGAGATTTTGGATAAGTGATGAAGAGGCATGCATTTGAATTACTCTCCGACTGCAAGGGAAATAAAAAAAGTACTTTTCAACCACTGCCAAGGGGTCCACCACCTACAGTAGCAGAGGGTCTTCCTCTCCTCACTGATGAGTGCAGCTCTGCTGCCTAACACGCCATTCCAGGTACTTGAAATGTGACATGCAGTATGGCAGTTTAGCTCTATAAAACTGTGGGCTGACTTGTAAAATGGTGTGTTGAGGGCTCTCTCATTAGACAATGTATACAGGAAAAAAGCATGACGGGTGGCCTGAAGAGCCACACAGGCTTTGATCTGATACTAGTCAAGGTTGAGTGCTTGCCGGTGTGCGCTGTTGGCAAGTTGGTCCATTAAATATCTATCTGGTTTTTTTTTTGTCTTCCTGGCATACGTCTGTCTATGTATGATCACGTTGTATGCGTCATTATCTTATAACAGTGGCAAGAAAAAGTATGTGAACCCTTTGGGATTATCTGGAATTCTGCATCAATCGGTCATCAAACGTAATCTGATCTTCATCTGAGTCACAATAATAGACAACCAAAGTGTGCTTAAATGAATAACACACACATTTTTGTGTTTTTTTGTTGTGGTCTATATTGAATACATCATTTAAACATTCACAGTGTAGGTTGGATTAAGTATGTGAACCCCAAAAGCTAACCCGGAGTCAGCAAACCTGGAGTCAAATCAACGAGACGAGATTGGAGATGTTGGTGAGAGCTGCCTTGCCCGTTAAAAAAATAATTCACAAAATTTGAGTTTGCTATTCACAAGACGCATTGTCTGATGTGAACCAAGCCTCGAACAAAAGAGATCTCAGAAGACATAAGATGACCAATTGTTGACCTGTGTAAAGCTGGAAAGGGTTACAAAAGTATCTCTAAAAGCCATGATGTTCATCAGTCCACAATAAGACAAATTGTCTGTAAATGGAGAAAGTTCAGCACGGTTGCT
Source organism: Oncorhynchus tshawytscha (assembly GCF_018296145.1). Taxonomy (NCBI): domain Eukaryota; kingdom Metazoa; phylum Chordata; class Actinopteri; order Salmoniformes; family Salmonidae; genus Oncorhynchus; species Oncorhynchus tshawytscha. The sequence goes on along the minus strand of NC_056446.1, from coordinate 12,736,108 downwards.
ACTCTCCCTAGGAGTGGCTGTCCTGCAAAGATGACTGCAAGAGCACAGTGCAGAATGCTCAAGGAGGTTAAGAAGAATCCTAGAGTGTCAGCTAAAGACTTACAGAAATCTCTGGAACATGCAAACATCTCTGTTGACGAGTCTACGATACGTTGAACGCTAAACAAGAATGGTGTTCATGGGAGGACACCACTGAAGAAGCCACTGCAGTCCAAAAAAAAACATTGGTGCACGTCTGAAGTTTGCAAAAGTGCACCTGGATGTTCCACAGTGCTACTGGCAAAATATTCTGTGGACAGATGAAACTCAGTTGAGTTGTTTGGAAGGAACACACAACATTATGTGTGGAGAAAAAAATGTAAAGTATGGTGGAGGTAGCGTCATGGTTTGGGGCTGCTTTGCTGCTTCAGGGTCTGGACAGCTTGCTATCATCGACGAAAAAATGAATTTATCAAGACATTTTGCAGTAGAATGTTAGTCTATCTGTCCGCCAATTGAAGCTCAACAGAAGTTAGGTGATGCAACAGGACAACGACCCAAAACACAGAAGTAGTGGTCTAAGGCACTGCATCGCAGTGCTAGCTGTGCCACCAGAGACCCTGGGTTCGAGCCCGGGCTCTGTCGCAGCCGGCCGCGACCGGGAGGTCCATGGGGCGACGCACAATTGGCCTAGCGTCGTCCGGGTTAGGGAGGGTTTGGCAGGTAGGGATATCCTTGTCTCATCGCGCACTAGCGAGTCCTGTGGCGGGCCATAAAGTGTCAAAGTGACACAAGAGGGTCATAATGCTTCTTGACAGTGTCATAAAGTGTAAAAACATGACTTTAAAGAACTAATTGCAACAACAACAACGGATTTAAGAAACAAACTTTCAAATGAAAGGAACAGTTCTTGGCGGGGAAAAAAACACATTTGAATAAATGTGGGTTTTGACACTCTTATGTTGGTGTCATAACCAGCCGTACAATGTCACAACAGGTGTAAATATATGGGTCATGACAGTGTTATGACCATATTGTGATGGGTTATGACATATTATGACAAAGTTACGTGTTATGACGGTAGGTGTCAAGTAAAGTTTTACCCAATATTCTCCCCACAAGTCATGATGGTTTAATCAAATGCCATAGGAACAAGGCTGGCCTGGGTGACATCTGGTGCCTTATTGGGGGGGGTGATGAGGCAGACATTCTCCCTCTTCTATGCCTTCTGCTTTTAATAAGTCGTCAAGTGCCTAGGCCCTGCAGGTCTTACTGAGCTCTAAGCTCTTGGGCACACATGCTTCCGCCCATGTCAGTGATTTGCAGGACATTCAGGCCCACTACAGATGTGAAAAGGTCAGATCAGGGTGCTTGTCTTGTCCCCTGTTTTAAGCTGATACGCAAGCAAACTAATCTCCCTGAAACGGGGGGGGGGGGGCTCCCAGTCAGCTGGGTCTGAGAAAGTTTCACTGCTTCTTTTTCTCCCAACAAAGATATTTAAACAAGCTAAACTGTCTGGGTTTTGATTCAGTGGATAGAGGTGGGAACTTCACAACAGTCAGGGTCTCAATGTGATCAGACGATGCCATCCAATGTGAGTTACATAAATGGTTTTGGTCTCTTTGTTCACAAAGAGAAGAAATCCATCAGGAAGATTCTAATTTTTCTTAACATATCTGGACTGGATAGAAAATATTACAATGTTGCCGACTCATTCAAAACCAGATTCATAGCCTCTATATGTCTCAAGGGCAAATTCAAATGACGATTCCGTCAACATGATACTTGAGAACGCTCTGGATCAATTAACTGAATCTAATGCTACATACACATAGACGACTGACGTGAAAGACACTCAAACCAGTCGTGATTCACTGTGACTTTAAAAAGGGAGCCTGTTTAAAGATCTGACCATATTGAATAACCTCCAGCTCAAACAGGTCAGACAGTGTGAGGATGGCATTGCACTTACTTACTTAGTCCTCTTCGTTATACAATATGTGAAAGACTGAATGAAGTTTGAAAAATCTCATTTCAAGTAGTTCATAGTGACTAACAAAAGAGAAAAGTTATACAATATGTTCTATTAATTAAACATCTCCCTATGTGAACCTTGATATTGTTGATAGGACTACTTAACAACCCCCACACATAATTCCCTCAGTTCACTCTTTGAACAGATCTCCGCAAACTCGGATCCTGAAACTAACTTGGTGACATTGTACTTTGTTTCCTCAGGGGCACAGAGAAGGAACTCATTCTATGCTATTTCAGCTCTGCATGTCTCCAGTGCTGAGGCTGGGTGGGAGGCTACCTGCAGGGCGACAGATGAGATTGCTGATGTGCTGTTCCAGAAGTCCCCCAACTCTGATAGACCTGGCCACCCCCCTTTGAGCCCCCTGTCTTCTCTCTCTGCCCATACATTCTGAACGGTTGCAAGGGATTATGGGTTCATTTGGCCAGCCATTTAGCCCTCCAAAGCCACCCCCGGCCTTTGACAAGAGGGAGCTCCCAGAACATGAGCCATGCCGTACGAACCCTGCATGCTAAAAGGGGCGGGGGGATTCATGAGGCAGCTCTGCTCCATGACAATCCCTGCCCCGGAGCTTGACGGCGTGTCAAACAGTCAGCCCAGGTGGCTCAGCCAAACAGGGCCGAGCCAGGCCTCTGACAGCCTCAGTCTATGGGGAGAGGCTCGGTCCAGACACGCCGCTGACCCCCGTGCCGTCCTGTAGGTTGTTTACCTTCAGGTTTCCGCACTTCCAAGAATGCATTTTAAAAAACACTCACGTCTGCTTTCTTCTACCTTTTCAAGGCAGAAATGTGAGATGGACAATAGTGGGTTTGAAATCACCTTGTCTGAAGCTTTAGGGCCCAGTGGGGCTGCCAGAGTCTGACTGGAGATGGGCTGTATGGACCCTGGATTTTAGCATATTCCTCAGGCCAACTCAATACACACACACACACACAGGCGCGCACACACACACGCACACACACGCACACACACACACATTCAGTGTTAGTGAGAAGGGATGGGGAGAAAGGACACATTAATCACCTTTGAAAATATTAATGAACAGCTTATGGGAGAATAGCTGATTTGACACCTTTGTCCACCTTGAATTCGTTCTTTACTATTATCTTCATTAAATATTATTTCATGCATTTTATTAGACAATGTCACGTGTAAAATATATGAAAACACAGTATAATAGATTTAAATACACTTGACCTTTGAAGATGAGGTTAAAAAGAATGGACAGCAATTAAAGACAAACACACTTCTGGTTTCTGGTTTACTGAATAGTGTGTTATTCTTGGTGAGCATTAGTGCATGGGCAATTATGGAGAGTTATTCAATGGGAGCGTAATTATGCAAAGTCTTTAAAATGACAGCCAAATCTGTTGCATTATGTTCATTGTTTTGCAAATGTGGTTCATGATTCCGTTATCTGTCTCTTGCTTAGCAACACCTGTTTAGTATAATTAAAACAAACTTTGACATGAGATTTTGACAGTGGCAATCAACATAATCACAAATGCCTCTCTACGCTACTAGGTAATGGCTTTCCACAGGTGATATTCCATATGCGCATTCCCCAACTAATTAAAAGATGTAGCAAACCTATAGCATCGTTTTTGCCTCGTGTTGTAGTTTGTCCATCCAAAATGTGTGTACTACATAGTTAACATGGCAGTTTTCCATAGAACATGTAGGCTGCTGAAAATGTTATTTTAGAATATTGAGGTAGATCAATTAGAGATCTCTTGACGTTTGACTTCACTGTCATTTATAAAATGCCATTTTGTAGTCAAATTCACGGATGAAATTGAGAAAAGTATAAAGCTGTCGTAACAAATGTAAATGGTATTTGTGTTTGAACAATAATTGTAGAAGTGTATGTGTTCGCCTTTATCTTCCTGATCTGCCTGAGACGCAGAGAAAACGAGTGTATAAATCAAAGCAGTAAACACACATATATAGGCTCTGAAAGCAATTTGTTTCACCCTTGGAAAAGAAATGCTTCAAATGCATTTCAAATTCTTAAACAGATGAAAGTAAATAGGTGTTTTCTGACTGTCTCATTGCAGAACTGTAATGTAAGTAAAATAGGAACACCAATGTCCTCAAACTGAGCTCCCAAGGGGTCAAAGTCAATAACCTATTACATGGATTAAAAAATGCCTCCTCCGTACCTCAGTGTTCTCTACTGGACAACAAATAGCTTATGATTTTTATTCATTGGTTTCTATCACAAAGAGATAGTTGGTAAAGAATGTGTCAGAGTCAATCTAGTATCATACATTCCCTGCCCACAGAAGAAGAGACCCATGCTGACCCGCTGCATTGCACTTTCTACCTCACCAAGAGAGAGAACGCTTACAGGGTCCAATGCAGCGGTTTTTATCGCAATATCAAATCATTTCTGCGTAACAATTAAGAACCGGTCTGTGATTGCTTTCAATTCAAATGATTTAAAAAATAAGAAAAATGGCTTTTTAGCAAAATAAACATTTCTCAATATGGAGTGGTTTGAGTGGGGAGGGGAAAACTGAAAATGTGCAGTTATTGACACAGAGGTTTGGAACTCTCTGTCTTATTGGTCTAATAAACCCCATGGCGTTGCCACCATGGGAGGCCAACACTCCTCCTCACCAAAACAGGCTGAAATTTCAGGCCGTCTTTCCAAACAGTCCTTAAGCCCGATGATGCATTTTTGCAACACTTACAAACTACATCTAGCTCTGGCTCAGAATGTTTGTTTCTCAATTTCTTTTCTTTTCTACACCATCACTACATCTTAGAGAAGACAGGGGATTAAATGTATTTGTCGTTGAAATCATGCACTTACATGGATGGCCGACAACATATGCTTGTGCAGGGCACAAGTGTGGTGTCAGATGAGAGGACAGTTTCAAATGTTTCAGAGGCCACCATATTCACACTGACACACAGCACACACAACCCAGACTCTGGGTCTAAGATCCACTACGTAGTGTTTTTGACATTACCTTTTGGTTTCGGCCCTCTACAGGATGCAATTTAGGATGCGTTTTTTGCAATGTTGGGTCTCACAGGGTTAAGCAGTTGCAACAACAACAACAACCAAAAGGCGAGAGCACGAAAATCCCCCATGATCAAATGGCATGGTGTGAATAAAAGCTTTCTGGTTATGAGCTGACAACACAGTGGCTTTATTAAACATGGTTTTCATCTGTGACCGATTTCACCAGTTATTTCTGAGGTGCACCTCAGATCGTGTCTAACCTGAGCCATGAATTGACTGCTTAGAATTCTTTAAACCGTTGCAGCATGAAATGGGGAGGGTGCTATGCCTTCAATCCACCACAGATATTTCAGGTTCTGCTTGACAACATGTTTACCACCTGATAGGGGGACTTCAATAGCGGACTACCATTACACCTGCAATTCAAAAAACCGTTTGTACCTTGTTCTGAACCAAGCCATGGTTTAATCAAACCGCTTGCAGGTAACCCTTTGAGTTTGCATGGTTTGTATAAAGGGAGTACATGGCACCCCTTTGGGAACCATACTTGATACTCCATTACAACTCTCTTATACGGACATGAATGCTGGCTATCTATTAAATAAAAGAAACATCTATACAATATCTGTTCAAGTTAGCATTCTACCACAATCAACACCATAGTACACTAAGACAAAAGCCCTGAAGTGACCTATGTTTCCCAATTATGTTTAAATCACCTGGGTGATTTGATTCACACTGCCCATTGGGTTCCAGACTAGTCCCCGACACTGAAGTTGTTAAGGCCTGGCTGTGATTTATTTAGCCAATTAAACTTGGGGATAATTAGGTGGAGACAATGAGAGAAGTGGGCAGAGAAGTTGTCCAGTATGCAGAGGTTAATGATAATCCTCTTTGAGATAAGTGCCATGTGACCAGAGGGAGTTAAGACTTCAGCGTAACGTCTGATCCCAGACCCACAGACATTGTCGTCGTCGTGCTCTGGTCTCCCAGCCCTAGCTGTGGATCTATTAGCAGTGCACAGTGCCTTAAATGCTTCGCTGCAAATGCAAGGGCCCAGACAGAGCCATTTAGTAGAATGTCAAATCCAGACTACTGCACAGCACCTCCACAATTTATTCAGTCAGACTTATTTGGACCTCATAAGTAGTGATTTTATTGGGGGGGACAAAAAAATGCAGTTCCCGAACTGTATGCTCTGTCCTGTTGATTCGCTGATCACTAAGGCATGTTGTGGAGTGAGAACAGAATACAAAATACTGACTCGGTGAGAACAGGCACCGTAAAGTGGGACAAATATTGTGTGGTTGATTAACATACATTCACTGTTCCCATTTCATTCCTTAGTCTGCGTGTACTGCCATGGTAATCGTCTGTGAAGGAGCTCTGAAGATACAAGTGACAGATGTGAGTCAAAGCCAGGTCTGTGTCTGAAATGATCACTGGGAGTGCTGCAAGACCCCCGCACTACTTGCCACAGACAGACGGATCTGAATTAGAGAAGAGAAAACGAGAAATGGCTTGTATTATATTAACATCGTCCGAAACACAATACAACACAGAAATGTATCCCCGGCATAGGAAACAGGACTGCAATGCAGGTGCACTACGGGGAATAAGTAAACCCACATTATTCTCAAGCCCAGAGAGAAAGAACACCACTTATGTCTTTCAGTGCTTTCTTCCAAAAGCAGGACATCAAATCTGTTAGGCCAGTGCGAATGACAGGTTGTATGAAGCGCTGGCAGCATGTACAGTGCATTAAAACAACACACAAGCCCAAGAACGTGAACAAAACATCCACACGGCGTCATTGCTCAGGGGCCACTGGGAATGCAGAGGGGAATGGGAAGAAAAGAACACCCAAGTGGGGAGATAAGCAATCTGGGCCTGTGACCTGCTGGGAAATCTGGTAACAGAAGTGATCCTGTGAATCTGCTCTGTTTTTCCTCCGCCCTCTGATATAAACTTTGCAGACCTGCACAAAACAGACAGCCGATTGAAGCCCTTTCCCTTCAGGCTACGAGCTTTCATTGGTGGGTGTGTCATGCCCAAAACAAAAAGTGGAAGTGCTGGGATCGTTACACACGGAGACATAAGGCTTTGCTTATTGCAGGACTTCCTAAAAGCCTCCCAGCAGCATGGGGGGGGTTGACCGCCTTATTCCAAAGCCGGTGGCCACGCTCCAAAGATAGAGGGCACTCTTTAAAGACAACATCAATTGCTCATGACGCAGTACTGTATTTCATATTTTCATGTTAGACTCATCTGATTTCAATCTAAAGGGGGATAGACAATGAGTAGTGTTTTCACGAGTGAGTGAATACAGGAAATCACAATTAAATTACTTTGATTCCCAAAATATACCCATTTACTGTATTCATTTGGGGCACATCTGTGGAATCATCCAAACATGAGTCAAATTATTATTTGTGCCAGATGACTCAGATAAAATGATAGGGAATGCAATGATCTCATGTGACTTTTAATTAGCTTTGTGCAGTATTGTGTGTATCAATGTTCAGGCAGATCATGGTTAGCTGTTGGGATGGGGATGAGAATGGGAGGTGGGGGTTTAGGCTTATAAGTGGAAGGCTGTATGCATTTGAATGACAGTAAATCCTATGAGGACCAATGCATTTGAATACAAACTGCATTGACTGGTCATTGTCTTTGCCAATGGCAATGACAGAATTGCGAACAAATGTTTGCAATGTCGTAGCCTACAACAATCTACTCTGTTGGAGATATATCTTGATTATAAAGGTCATTCAATTATGTTTGAAGCCACTGATAGTCCATAAAAATCATTGCGGTTTAGCCCCATATTACCAGGTGCAATAGCCATATACATTTCCTCACCAAAACCATTTGTAACATTTCATAATGATATCACATGACCACAGATGATGCTCATGTCATGTCTCAGGTCTGAATTTGATAATGCTGTACGCCCTCTTGTAATCGTTTAGAGCGCCTGAAAGAGGTTTCTGTGTCAGAAATGAATGTGATTTGTTATTGCTGGTGTTTAAAAGCTCGATTTTTGTAATAAGATATAATTGTTTGTAAATGTTTTGTAATATTAAAATATTTGAACTTGCTGGATATATGTTTTTAATGAGATACTTTGGGATTTTGGCAAAGAAGCCCTTTATCTACTTCCCCACTGTCAGATAGACTCATGAATACCATTTTTATGTCTCTGCGTGCAGTTTGAAGGAAGTTGCTAACTAGCGTTAGCTCAACTGCTACTAGTGTTTGCGCAATCAGTTAGCATGCTAGCTGTTATCATAGACTTCCAGTCATTGCGCTAACGCTAGTTTGCATTGGCTCATAATGTATGCATAGACATAACAATGCTATCCGTGAGTTAATCTGACTCTGGGGAAGTACATAAAGGGCTTCATTGCCAAAGTCCCGAAGTATCCCTTTAGACTAGCCTGTATCAAAATGTTGCTGAGTTGCAAAATGCAGAGGACACTGCATCAAAAGCATGTTATATAGTTTTCCACCTATCCATACTATACAGTAGCATTCTCTTGGGAGATCTAGTCATCTGGGCTGTCGTCAGTGTCAAATAACTTGACGTCTGCACTCAGGCTTTTCCTAGCTTAGTTCTTCTGTTCTGGTTCTACGGAAGAAAACTACATTGGGAAATTATATGGGCAGGGTTCTAATGGAATGTCTAAATTGTTTTGTTTTCCCGAGACATTAAGAAGATAAATTATTGTGCGTGTCTGTTGTCAAAATGGGATAGGCCGGTGGCCTGACCTGAAGTCTACAGTTGCTATTTCCAGACGAAGTGAAAGAAAAGCGGGGAATGGAAAACCTATCTGAGTGTGTGATTGCAGTGTGTCCTGGGTAAGAAAGACAAAGACTGGATGCATCCCTTTGACAGCTTGCACTTCTTCATCTGACAGGTAAAGAAAGGGCAGAACGTTGAAAGGGAGAGATATCAGGAGGATCTGAAAGATGAGAAAAGATAACAAATCACAAGCAGAGGAAAAGCTTCAAGGTAAAAGGTAACACCAATGAAGTCATGAAACGAAAGCTTCCAGTCCAGCATTAATGAGACCTACAGTGCCTTCAGAAAGTATACACACCCTTTTACTTTCCCCAACTTTTGTTGTGTTACAGCCTGCATTTCAAGTGGATTCAATTGAGATGTCTTGCCACTGGCCTACACGCAATACCCCATAAGGTCAAAGTGGAATTATGTTTCTCAAAATGTTTACAAATTGATTAAACATGAAAAGCTGAAATGTATTCAACCCCTTTGCTATGACAAGCCTAAATAACTTCAGTAGTAAAAATGTGCTTAACAAGTCACATAAGAGGTTGCACGGACTCACTCTGTGTGCAATAATAATGTTTAACATTATTTTTTAATGACTAACTCATCTCTGTACCTCACACATACAATTATTTGTAAGGTCCCTCAGTCGAGCAGGGAATTTCAAACACAGATTCAACCACAAAGACCAGGGAGATTTTCCAATGCCTCGCAAAGAAGGGCACCTATTGGCAGATGGATGAAAATAAAAATGTATTAATTATACATTGGATGGTGTATCAATACACCCAGTCAATACAAAGATACAGGAGTCCTTCCTAACCCAGTTGCTAGAGAGAAATGGCTGTGAAGTGCAACCAGAGGGATAAAACTCTTGACCACCTTTACTCCACACACAGAGGCTTGTACAAAGCTCACCCTCGCCCTCCATTTGGCAAATCTGACCATAATTCTATCCTCCTGATTCCTGCTTACAAGCAAACAATTTAAACAGGAAGCACCAGTGACTCGGTCAATAAAAAAAGTGGTCAGATGAAGCAGATGCTAAGCTTCAGGACTGTTCTGCTAGCACACACTGGAATATGTTCCAGGATTCTTCCGATGGCATTCAGGATTACACAACATCAGTCACTGGCTTCATCAATAAGTGCATCGATGACGTCATCACCACAGTGACTGTACCTACATACCCCAACCATAAGATATGGATTACAGGCAACATCCTCACTTGAGCTAAAGGGTAGAGCTGCCACTTTCAAGGAGCGGGACTCTAACCCGGAAGCTTATAAGAAATCCTGCTATGTCCTCTGACAAACCATCGAAGAGGCAAAGTGTCAATACAGTTCTCAGATCGAGTTCTAATACACCGGCTCCGACGCTCGTCGGATGTGGCAGGGCTTGCAAACTATTACAGACAACAAAGGGAAGCACAGCCGAGAGCTGCCCAGTGACACGAGCCTACCAGACGAGCTAAATTATTTCTATGCTCACTTGGAGGCAAGTAACACTGAAACATGCATGAGAGCATCAGCAGTTCTGGATCACTGTGTGATCATGCTCTCCACAGCCGATGTAAGACCGTTAAACAGGTCAACATTTACAAGGCCGCAAGATGAGACGGATTACCAGGACGTGTACCGCAAGCATGTGCTGACCAACTGACAAGTGTCTTCACTGACATATTCAACCTCTCCCTGTCTGAGTCTGTAATACCAACATGTTTCAAGCAGACCATCATAGTCCCTGTGCCCAAGAACACTAAGGTTACCTGCCTAAATGATTACCGACCCATAGCACTCACATCTGTAGCCATGTAGTGCTTTGAAAGGCTGGTCATGGCTCACATCAACACTATTATCCCAGAAACCCTCGACCCACTTCAATTTGCATGCCTTCCCAACAGATCCAAAGATGATGCAATCTATTGCACTCCACACTGCCCATTCACACCTGGACAAAAGGAACACCTATGTGAGAATGCTATTCATTGACTACAGCTCAGTGTTTAACACCATAATGCCCTCAAAGCTCATTACTAAGCTAAGGACCCTGGGACTAAACACCTCCCTCTGCAACTGGATCCTTGACTTCCTGACGGGCCGGCCGCTGGTACAAAAGGTAGGTAACAACACATCCGCCACACTGATCCTCAACACGGGGGCTCCTCAGGGGTGCATGCTCAGTCCCCCCTGTACTCCCTGTTCACTCATGACTGCAGGGCCAGGCACGACTAACACCATCATTGAGTTTGCCGATGACACAACAGTGGTAGGCCTGATCACCGACAACGACGAGACAGCCTGTAGGGAGGAAGTCAGAGACCAGACCGTGAGGTGCCAGGACAACAACCTCTCCCTCAACGTGATCAAGACAAAGGAGATGATTGTGGAATACAGGAAAAGGAGGACCGAGCACGCCCTCCATTCTCATTGGCGGGGCTGTAGTGGAGCATGTTCCTTGGTGTCCACATCACCAACAAACTAACATGCTCCAAGCGCACCACATCAGCCGTGAAGAGGGCACCACAAAACCTATTCCCCCTCAGGAGACTGAAAAGATTTGGCATGGATCCTCAGATCCTCAAAAGGTTCTACAGCTGCACCATCGAGTCACTGCCTGGTATCACATTCCCAGTGGGTCAGAAGTTTACATACACTCAATTAGTATTTGGTAGCATTGCCTTCAAATTGTTTAACATGGGTCAAACATTCTGGGTAGCTTTCCACAAGCTTCCCACAATAAGTTAGGTGAATTTTGGCCCATTCCTCCTGACAGAGCTGGTGTAACTGAGTCAGGTTTGTAGGCCTCCTTGCTCGCACACACTTCTTCAGTTCTGCCCACAAATTTTCTATGGGATTGAGGTCGGGGCTTTGTGATGGCCTCTCCAATACCTTGACTGTGTTGTCCTTAAGCCATTTTGCAACAACTTTGGAAGTATGCTTGGGGTCATTGTCCATTTGGAAGACCCATTTGCGACCAAGCTTTAACTTCCTGACTAATGTCTTGAGATTTTGCTTCAATATATCCACATAGTTTTCCTACCTCATGATGCCATCCATTTTGTGAAGTGCACCAGCCCCTCCTGCAGCAAAGCACCCCCACAACATGATGCTGCAACCCCCATGCTTCACCGTTGGGATGGTGTTCTTCGGCTTGCAAGCCTCCCCCTTTTTCCTCCAAACACAACGATGGTCATTATGGCCAAACAGTTCTATTTTTGTTTCGTCAGATCAGAGGACATTTCTCCAAAAGTACGATCATTGTCCCCATGTGCAGTTGCAAACCGTAGTCTGGATATTTTTATAGCGGTTTTGGAGCAGTGGCTTCTTCCTTGCTGAGCGGCCTTTCAGGTTATGTCCATATAGGACTCGTTTTACTGTGGATATAGATACTTTTGTACCTGTTTCCTCCAGCATCTTCACAAGGTCATTTGCTGTTGTTCTGAGATTGATTTGCACTTTTCACAGCAAAGTACGTTCATCTCTAGGAGACAGAACGTGTCTCATTCCTGAGTGGTATGACGGCTGCGTCCCATGTTGTTTATATTTGCGTACTATTGTTTGTACGGATGAACGTGGTATCTTCAGGCGTTTGGAAATTGTTCCCAAGGATGAACCAGACTTGTGGAGATCTACTATTTTTTTTCTGAGGTCTTGATTGATTTCTTTTGAGTTTCCCATGATGTCAAGCAAAGGGGCACTGAGTTTGAAAGGTGACATTGAAATCCATCCACAGGTACACCTCCAATTGACTCAAATTATGTCAATTAGCCTATCAGAAGCTTATAAATCATTTTCTGGAATTTTCCAAGCTGTTTAAAGGCAAAGTCAATTTAGTGTATGTAAACTTCTGATCCACTGGAATTGTGATACAGAGAATTATAAGTAAAATAATCTGTCTTTAAACAATTGTTGGAAGAATTACTTGTGTCATGCATAAAGTAGATGTCCTTAACTGACTTGCCAAAACTATAGTTTGTTAACAAGAAATGTGTGGAGTGGTTGAAAAACAAGTTTTAATGACTCCAACCTAAGTGTACGTAAACTTCTGAATTCAACTGTACATATTACCTCGTCTAACCGGTTCCCCCTCACATTCACTCTGTACCGGTACCCCCTGTACATAGCCTCACTATTGTTATTTTACTGCGGCTCTTGAATTACTTTATTTCCTTATTTATTTTAGGTATTTTTCTTAAAACTGCATTGTTGGTTAAGGGCTTGTAAGTAAACATTTCACTGTAAGGCCTACACCGGTTGTATTCGGCGCATGTGACAAATTACATTTGATTTGATTGGTGAGAACTGAGGCTGGATCAACAACGTTGTCGTTTCTCCACAATACTAACCTAATTGACAGAGTGAAAAGAAGGAAGCTTGTACGGAATAAAAAATATTCCAAACCATGCATTCTGTTTGCAACAAGGCACTAAAGTAATACTGCAAAAATGTGACAAAGCAATTCACTTTTTGTCCTGAAATCAAAGTGTTATGTTTGGGGCAAATCCAATACAACACATTACTGAGTACCACTCTCCAGATTTCCAAGCATAGTGGTGACTGCGTCATGTTCTGGGGATGCATGCAATCATTAAGGACTGGGGAGTTTTTCATGATATACAGTAAACGGAATGGAGCTAAGCAAAGGCAAAATCCTAGAGGAAAACCTGGTTCAGTCTGCTTTCCACCAGACACTGGGAGATTAATTCACCTTTCAGCAGGACAATAACCTATAACACAAGGCCAACTCTACACTGGAGTTCCTTACCAAGAAGACAGTGAATGTTCTTGAGTGGCCGAGTTACAGTTTTGACGTAAATCTACGTGAAAATCTATGGCAATACCTAAAAATGGTTGTCTAGCAATGATAAACAAACCAATTTGAAAGAGCTTGAAGTATTTTGAAAAAAAGAATAGGCAAATGTTGCACAATCCAGGTTGTTGAAAGCTCTTAGAGACTTACCCAGAAAGACTCACAGCTGTAATTGCTGCCAAAGGTGTTTCTACAAAGTATTGAGTCAGTGGTGTGAATACTTATGTAAATGAGATATTTATGTATTTAATTTTCAATAGATAGGCAGAATATTCTAAAAACATGTTTTCACATTGTCATTGTGGGGTATTGTGTGTAGATGGGTTAGAATTTTTTCTTTTTTTAATATATTTTGAATTTAGGCTGTAACACAACAAAATGTGGAAAAAGCCAAGGGGTATGAATACTTTCTGAATGCACTGTATTATTACAGAGTCAAGGTAATCATGTAGATTACATTGGTGCATACAGACAGCATGAGGCTCAGCTATTAACAGCAACACATTCATTTTGACCTAGCACCCCGGCACCATTAAGCAATTACCAGCTGATGACTATGTTTGTGAAGGCCAGAGGGTAAATGTCATTATGTGTGTAGTGAGCCACAATGGTCAGCTCTGTCTGATCAGTGAGAGAGATGTGAATGTATGTGACCTTTGTACATTAACAGTATTTCAACACAGAGGCATGGGGAAAAGCACAACGCTGTGATCGACGACATGCCTGTGCAGGACTAAACTTCTGCATGTTCAACTTCACCGTTTTGCCTAGAGTCATTTAATATTGAAGACACAAACACTTTGAATTTAGGAGAGCTCCTCATGTCGCATTGGGCCAGATCTGGCTCTTCGGAGGCCCTTTGTGAGATTTGGTTGGGAGGAACCCCCACCAAGCAGGCAACATTTTTGGAGTTAGTTAGAGAGAACATTTTGCAAATTGTATAACACATTTCATGCAATTCTACTTATTTTGCCATGGGGCAAAGAGACATTTTTGCAGTTTTAAAGCAAGTTTCCTGTAATTATACACATTTTGCCATGGGGTCGAGGGAAATGTTTGCAGTTTTAAAGCACATCTTGCCATGTCTCAAGCCATGTTAATGATTTCTGAGTGAGATTAACTAACAAAAATCAATGAGGGCACGTGCTCTATGTGTCTTGGGTGGCTGGAGTCATTAACAATTTTCCGGGCACTCCTTTCACACCGCCTGATATAGAGGTCCTGGATGGCAGGGAGCTCGGCCCCAGTAATGTACTGGGCTGTCCGCACCACTCTCTGTAGCGTCATGCCATCGAGGGTGGTGATGTTGCCATACTAAGCAGTCATGTTTAACAATAATACTTTTCAAAAAAAATATGGGGTTCAAAATTATACTTTTCAATACCTCACCTTACGAGGATAATGGCACTGGGCCCTTTTCTATGTTTTATGAGATTGGAGAACATTTTGGGAGGGATATTAGACCGTTCCTTCATAAATTGTCTTTCCAGATCCTTGATTATCCTTCATGGACTGGCCTCTTCAATTCAAACAACAGGTTTTCAATGGGGTTCAAGTCCGGAGGCGGCAAAATGTTGATTTTGTGGTCAATTAACATGTTCTGTGTGGATGTTGATGTGTGCTTGGGAATATTGCCTTGGTGGAAGATCCACTTGCGGCCAAGTTTCAGCCTCCTGGCAGAGTCAACCAGGTTTTTGGCTAAAATGTTGTGATACTTGGTAAGGTTCATGATGTTGTTGACCTAAACAAGGGCTCCAAGACCAGTGGAAGCAAAATAGCCCCATAACATCAAGCTATGCAAGAGTCGTTAGAAGGTCATAGAAGGTCATAGGAAAGAGTCATAGAAGGTCATAGGAAAGCCCAGGACATACAGTAAGTGTCTACATACTGTAATAAGCTCACTGTCACGTTCGTCATATGAAGGAGACCAAGGTTAAGCGTGGTATCTGTACATTCTCTATTTATTAAATGAATGCCGAACATAAACAATAAATAACAAACGAACCGTGAAGCTACTGGAGTGCACAAAGACAACTTACTGTAGACAAGATCCCACCCCTGAAAGTGGGAAACAGGGCTGCCTAAATATGATCCCCAATCAGAGACAACGATAAACAACTGTCGCTGATTGAAAACCATATCAGGCCAACATAGAAATACAAAAACCCTTAGACCTACAACAACCCTAGACATACAAAACCCTAGATATACAATACCCTAGATATACAACACTAGAGTACCCACCCTAGTCACACTCTGGCCTAATCAAAATATATAGAAAACAGAGATATCTAAGGTCAGGGCGTGACACTCACATAGTTGCTGTCACAAACTCCAACCTCCACACAGTTGTCACTGACATTCATATTCAGTTGGATATTCAGTTTCTGTACTTACAGCATTCATATAAATTCATTTTTTATCAGATGTTTGTTTTGGAGGACATTTGTCAATAAAACTCATGAATGCAACTATTTATGTTAAATAGTTTTGTGTTCTACTTGTTGTCCTGAAAAGAAAATGGTAAAAACACTTAAATGTGAGGCTAAATATAAGGGCTGGACATACAGATAAATGAAAAGCTGATTTTTTTTATAGGGTCAATTGGCCACAGAATCAACATTTTGCAATGGCCATTCTTCGGACTTGAACCCCATTGGAAAACCAACCCATTGGTTTAATTGAGCAGTCCATAAGTGCAGATGAAGGATATCAAGGATCTGGAAAGATTCTGTATGGAGGAATGGTCTAAGATCCCTACCAACGTGTTCTCCAATGTCAGAAAACATTTCAGGAAAAGGCTCTTTGTGAGAAATTTTAAATATGAATTAAAATATATTAATAACATATATTTCTCTGAGCAATTGCATGACTATAAAATAATATAATGTACCATATTTTTTAGCATACAATACAGCTCAGTATTTGAAAAATTGTTTTAATAGTATTTTTTTGTTGCTCATCTTTATCAAGTGCCAATAATTTCGAACCTGACAATCATATGCTGCAGATGCATGGGCCTAGAGAGAAATGTTAACAGTTTTATAAAGTCTAGTAGTGCACCGCTATGTAACTGAGGGAACTAATATGAGTGTCATGTGGTGATTCGACGCTAACACTGATGACTTGCCCAGGGGAGTAGAAAACATTTATTTTGCGAAAGCAGCATGGAGCAAGGATCATTTCACTAAACAATGTCTGTCTCACCCTGCATCTTCATACTCTGAGGACATTAATAAAAGACAGGCTTAGGAGGGAATGTCTAATAGCTGTCTTAGAATATCACTCTACCACCAACTTGACAGGAAGTACATTATCCCCTCAAGCCAAAGAGACATAAATGTCCATTGAGCAGAGCCCAAGCTAGCAGGGCAATGCTGATGAGCTGTTAAAATGACTTATTATTATTTTCAATGCCATATCTGTTATGTCAAGGGAACAGGAATGTATTTTTTTAACAGCAAATATAACTATATCCATTTAAACCCATAAAGTGCACTTTAGTGCTCTCTTTGTTATGCAGTGGCTATTATTAAGCGAAAGCTCTCGGAACGGGGAATGATTGGTAATGTAATTCTTCACAACGTTGAGCTTTCTAATCCTCTGATGTTGAGCTATCGCTGGGAATGAAAAGTGTCTGTTCTCTTTGTGCTTTGTGTCTCTGAGTGCCGGTTTAGATTTCACATGTTGAATCAGACATTTAAGGACATGTGAAACACAATTGTTCCGTGATTTAATTATCTGATAACATTGTAAAGACGTTTACTTTTCCAATTAAATCCCAGGTATCTGGATCTGTCTTGTCAACCCTCACAAGAGCCCAAACACTTTGTTCCCCTTTTCCCAACAGTTCTCGGGGTCATAAAGTTAATGGTGTGTTTTTGTCTATCTTCAAATCAAATCTTTTGATGCTTTATCTGCTTTTTTTCCTTTTGGTCACATACGATAATATTCGTTTTGACAATGTCCGTTTGTGGCGGTATGTCAACCTCTGGCTACACATGGAAAATGTTGTATTAGGTCTTTCTACAGGTATCTCATTGATACAAAAATATTGTAATGTGTATTGTGCCACCGTGTTTGTCATTTGAGACAAAGGTAAAAAGGTGTGTCGGGGGAAAGCAGGCCTCATGACCTAGGTGCCTCATCTGTCTTGTAGCTGTTATCTATCCAATCTTGTGACAATGTTGGCTTGGTAGGTCTAGCACCTTATTACATTTACCACCTGACACACTCTCTCAGGATGCCTTGTCTACACTTAGAAAAAAAGGGTTCCAAAAGGGTACTTAGGCTGTCCCCATGGGAGAACCCTGGAAAGAGTTTTACATGGAACCCAAACCGGTTTTACTTTAAAGGGTTCTAATATGAGGACAGCCGAAGAACCCTTTTAGGTTCTCGATTAGAAGCATTTTTTTCTCTCAGATTGTAGGTGAGTGTGGGAGTCTGGTGGTTCTTGAGGTCACTTTGTGATGATTGTTGTATTTTCTGGGGTGGGGACAAAAATGCAAATACAGTACTACCCTTAGGGGCTTGCTTGGCGTAATTTATCTTGCATTTATTTTCTTGCCCTTTCATGTTACAGTAAGTGGACATTTTAAACACTCTAAATGTGAAATAATACATCATATTGATTAAAATGTAGGTATTGCCCTACTAGTGTAATTTACCCCTGGAGTATGTTCATGTTGGCATTAATATGCTATTGGCGTACATTGACTCGGAGAGAGATCACCGTTGCATACCCACACTACCCAGGGCGCCTGAATTAGCATATGAAAATATGCCACTTGTTAACTTGCGCATGTGACTTTGGGGTTTGCATGGCTGTCAGCTCAAGCACAGTCAGACTCTCTCTCGCTCTCTCTCTCTTTCTCTCTCTCTCTAACTGATGTACACAGGAAGAAATGAAGGAGTGTGGCTTCACAGAGGGAGCAGTAGAGGAAAGGAGGAAGTTTCAAATAATGCTGTACATATAGATAGAGGGGGAGTGGGGGCCGTGCAAAGAGAGTGAGAGCTGCCGCAAAATACACGCATGCAAAGAGTTTTATTGTTTATTTCACTTTTGTTTATGATCTACTTCACTTGCTTTGGCAATGTAAACAAATGTTTCCCATGCCAACAAAGTCCTTAAATTGAATTGAATTCAGAGAGAGAGAGAGAGAGAGAGAGAGAGAGAGAGAGAGAGAGAGAGAGAGAGAGAGAGAGAGAGAGAGAGAGAGAGAGAGAGAGAGAGAGCTCCTCAGCCTGTGTACTCTGAGCAGAGAGAGGGCTCTGGTAAAACAGTGTATGTATGGTTGCAGCATGGCATGTCTGGCTCTGCTTCAAAGTCATTCTCTCTATCACTCAGCACTTCTCTCTCCTCTTTTACCCCAACCAAAAATTGACCCAATCAGGAGATGAAACGGAGCAGAGGAGCAGGGCTAGATGCGGGCCAATCTCTTTAAAGCTTACATGATCCCTTTTGTTTCCCTGCAGGAAAAATGAACTAAATCTGAAGTCAAAAGTCAAGTCGGGTGCCTTAATGACAGAGATGAGCAGAAACTTTGTAGCGAGCCAGTGGTATCTCATTAACGTGTCTCACAGGTTAGAGGCGGTGTTAAAGGATGTCTTCCTGGTCCCTTATTTTGTCTCCCTTCTGAGCTAAGGCATACAGGTTAGAAAATGGGTTTTCTGAGTAAAAAGAAAGGGCTGAAAGAAAGGCAGACTGACAATTTATTTTTTTATGATATCAGGTTCTTCCCAAGGCCACTCGTTCATTATATGAAAGCTCAGGGCTTCTGCAAAATCTAGAGAGGATAGAATTATTTTACTTTGACTCACCAGATTAAGGACCTTGGCCATTTTTCTCCATGGGTAAAGACATACTAAATTAATAATAGAGATGGATAGGGAGTACTGTAAGTACTAATTGGCCTTTTAGGACAAAATTTCTGAAATTACACTTACCATCTCACAGCTTAATGCAGTGAAAAATGACAGTGTGTGTCCATCTGTCGAATTGGTGAATGTTACTTCTGGGGTAAATTGCAATGAAGTATAGTAGAGTTGTAAATGAAAGCATACAATGAAAATTAAGGCCCGTTGGCCTCTTTCCTCCCATATTCCACTGTTTGGTATACATTGAATACTCACCACCTTCCATTTTTTTTGTATTGTTTACTTTATTATTGGTCTGAAGCCACAAAACAAAACTTCACATGAGCAATGCGTACTTCACCCATGCTCTACCAAGGTTTTCCAGCACAACTCTTTGACCTACTAAAGTAGCTATGTTGGTCTATTGTACTTCCAACAATATGAAGGCAGGTTGCTTAGGATTCAAACCTTCTCAAAAAGCCTAATTCATACTCTTAGAGGAGGTGCTCCCAGAATAAGAGTAAGAGATAACTCTGGTTCTTCCTTTCCTGTGGTGGTCCTCATGAGAGCCAGTTTCATCATAGAGCTTGATGGTTTTTGCAACTGCACTTGAAGAAACTTTCAAAGTTCCTGAAATGTTCCGTATTGACTGACCTTCATGTCTTAAACTAATGATGGACTGTCGTTTCTCTTTGCTTATTTGAACTGTTCTTGCCATAATATGGACTTGGTCTTTTACCAAATCTTCTGTACACCACCCCTACCTTGTCACAATACAACTGATTGTCTCAAACACATTAAGAAGGAAAGAAGTTTTGACCTCATGAAGCTGGTTGAGAGAATACCAAGAGTGTGCAAAGTTGTTATCAATGCAAAGGATGGCTACTTTGAAGAATCTCAAATATGAAATATATTATTGTTTAACACTTTGTTGGTTACTACTTGAGTCCATATGTTTTATTTAATAGTTTTGATGTCTTCACTAGTATTCCACAATGTAGGAAATAGTGAAAATAAATAAAAACCCTGGAATGAGTAGGAGTGTCCAAACATTTAACTGGTACTGTTATAGTACATATACAGTTGAAGTCAGCAGTTTACATATAGCTTAGCCAAATATATTTAAACTCAGTTTTTCACAATTCCTGACAGTTAATCCCTGTCTTAGGTCAGTTAGGATCACCACTTTATTTGAAGAACGTTAAATGTCAGAATTAATAGAGAGAGAATTATTTATTTCAGCTTTTATTTCTTTCATCACATTCCCAGTGGGTCAGAAGTTTACATTTGTCTCAATTAGTATTTGGTAGCATTGCCTTCAAATTGTTTTACTTGGGTCAAACGTTCGGGTAGCCTTCCACAAGCTTCCCACAATAAGTTGGGTGAATTTTGGCCCATTCCTCCTGACAGAGCTGGTATAACTGAGTCAGGTTTGTAGGCCTCCTTGCTCGCACACACTTTTTCAGTTCTGCCCACAAACTTTCTATTGGATTGAGGTCAGGGATTTGTGAGGGCCACTCCAATACCTTGACTTTGTGGTCCTTAAGCCATTTTGCCACAACTTTGGAATTATACTTGGGGTCATTGTCCATTTAGAAGACCCATTTGCGACCAAGATTTAACTTCCTGGCTGATGTCTTGAGATGTTGCTTCAATATATCCACATAATTTTCCTACCTCATGATGCCATCCATTTTGTGAAGTGCACCAGTCCCTCTTGCAGCAAAGCACCCCCACAACATGATGCTGCCAACACTGGGATGGTGTTCTTCGACTTGCAAGCCTCTCCCTTTTTCCTCCAAACATAACGATTGTCATTATGGCCAAACAATTCTATTTTTATTTCATCAGACCACGAGACATTTCTCAAAAAAGTACGATCTTTGTCCCCATGTGCAGTTGCAAACCGTTTTATGACTGTTTTGGAGCAGTGGCTTCTTCCTTGCTGAGAGGCCTTTCAGGTTATGTCAATATACGACTCATTTTACTGTGGATATAGATACTTTTGTAGCTGTTTCCTCCAGTATCTTCGCAAGTTCCTTTGCTGTTGTTCTGGGACTGATTTGCACTTTTCGCACCAAAGTACATTCATCTCTAGGAGACAGAACGCGTCTCCTTCCTGAGCAGTATGACGGCTGTGTGGTCCCATGTTGTTTATTCTTGCGTACAATTGTTTGTACAGATGAACGTGGTACCTTCAGGTGTTTGGAAATTGCTCCCAAGGATGAACCAGATTTGTGGAGGTCTACAATTTTTTTCTGAGGTCTTGGCTGATTCTTTTGATTTTCCCATGATGTCAAGCAAAGAGGCACTGAGTTTGAAGGTATCCCTTGAAATACATCCACAGGTAAACCTCCAATTGACTCAAATTATGTCAATTAGCCTATCAGAAGCTTATAAAGCCATGACATAAATTTCTGGAATTTTCCAAGCTTTTTAAAGGCACAGTCAACTTAGTGTATGTAAACCTCTGACCCACTGGAATTGTGATACAGTGAATTATAAGTGAATAAACTGTCTGTAAACAATTGTTGGTAAAATTACTTGTGTCATGCACAAAGTAGATGTCTTAACTGACTTGCCAAAACTATAGTTTGTTAACAAGAAATTTGTGGAGTGGTTGAAAAACTAGTTTTAATGACTCCAACCTAAGCGTATGTAAACTTCCAACTTCAACTGTTTAGTATATACTGTAGATATGTATATACTTTATTTGAATAACAGGACACTGTAAAATCCATTATCACTCTGAAGAGTATGAATTGGGCTTTTTGAGAAGGTTAGTATCCTAAGCAATCTGCCTACACATTGTTGGAAGTACAATAGACTAACATAGCTACTGTAGTAGGTCAAGGCTTTGTGCTGGAAAATCTTGGTAGAGCATGGGTGAAGTACACATTGTGGTGATCATGGAAATTTCCTTTATTTTTCGGCTTTAGACCAATACCTATTTCTCTCTTAAAACTTTGTTTCTTTTTTTAGATTTTTCGTGGTTTTTAGGTGATTATACAACATTATTATACAACATTATAATAATACAACACAAGCTTTAATGTCATACAACTCCATTCCGTGGCCTCCAACTGCTCTTAAATGCAAGTAAAACTAAATGCATGCTATTCAATCGATCACTGCCCGCACCTGCCCGCCCGTCCAGCATCACTACTCTGGACGGCTCTGACATCTACAAATACCTAGGTGTCTGGTTAGACTGTAAACTCTCATTCCAGAACTCTGGGGGCGGTATTTCATTTTTGGATAAAAAACGTTCCCGTTTTAAACAAGATATTTTGTCACGACAAGATGCTCGACTATGCATATAATTGACAGATTTGGATAGAAAACACTCTGACGTTTCCAAAACTGCAAAGATATTGTCTGTGAGTGCAACAGAACTGATGTTACAAGCGAAACACACACAAAAAAAATCAGGAAGTGCCCCATATTTTGAAAGCGCTGCATGCCAATGACGCCTTATATGGTTATAAATGGGCTACGAATGAGCTTACGTTTTCTACGTATTCCCCAAGGTGTCTACAGCATTGTGACGTCTTTTTACGCATTTATGTTGAAGAACAACCGTAAGGGACCACATGGAGCAAGTGGTCACATGATGGCTCCCGCAGAAAATCTTGCGTAAAGTACTGAGGTAGCCATTATTCCAATCGCTTCTAATGAGAAACCAATTGTCCCGAAGGATATATTATCGAATAGATATGTGAAAACACCTTGAGGATTGATTCTAAACAACGTTTGCCATGTTTCTGTCGATAGTATGGAGTTAATTTGGAAAAAAGTTTGCCGTTGTAGTGACCGCATTTTCCGGTCGATTTCTCAGCCAAACGTGAAGAACAAACGGGAGCTATTTTGCCTACAAAGATAATATTTTTGGAAAAAAGGAACATTTGCTATCTAACTGGGAGTCTCCTGAGTGAAAACATCCGAAGTTCGTCAAAGGTAAATTATTTAATTGTATTTATTTTCTTATTTTCGTGAAAATGTTGCCTGCTGCTAGCCGGGCATAATGCTATGCTAGCCTATGATAAACTTACACAAATGCTTGTCTAGCGTTGGCTGTAAAGCATATTTTGAAAATCTGAGATGACAGTGTGATTAATAAAAGGCTAAGGTGTGTCTCAATATATTTCATTTGTGATTTTCATGAATAGGAAGATTTTCTAGGGATATTTATGTCCGCTGCGTTATGCTAATTAGTTTGAGGCGATGATTACGCTCCCGGATCTGGGTTTGAGAGTCGCAAGAAGTTTGCTCCAATCCAAAATTAAATCTAGAATCGGCTTCCTATATCACAACAAAACATCCTTCACTCATGCTGCCAAACACACCCTTGTAAAACTGACCACCATACCGGTCCTCGACTTCGCAATGTCATCTATAAAATCGCCTCCAACACTCTACTCAACAAACTGGATGCAATCTATCACAGTTCCATCTGTTTTGTCACCAAGGCCCCATACACTACCTACCACTGCAACCTGTACCCTCTCGTTGGCTGGCCCTTGCTTCATACTCGTCGCCAAACGCACTGGCTACAGGTTATCTACAAATCTCTGCTAGGTAAAGCCCCTCCTTATCTCAGCTCACTGGTCACCATAGCAGCACCCACTCGTAGCACACGCTTTAGCAGGTATATCTCACTGGTCACCCCCAAAGCCAATTCCTCCTTTGGTCGCCTTTCCTTCCAGTTCTCTGCTGCCAATGACTGGAACGAACTGCAAAAATCACTGAAGCTGGAGACTCATATCTCCCTCACTAGCTTTAAGCACCAGCTGTCAGAGCAGCTCACAGATCACTGCACCTGTATATAGCCCATCTGTAAACAGCTCATCTATCTACCTCATCCCCATACTGTATTTATGTATCTTTCTCCTTTGCACCCCAGTATCTCTACTTGCACATTCATCTTCTGCACATCTACCATTCCAGTGTTTAATTGCTATAGTGTAATTACTTCGCCTCCATGGCCTATTTATTGCCTTAACTCCCTTATCTTACCTCATTTGCACTCACTGTATATATATAAAAAAAATTTTTTTTACTTTTTTCTACTGTATTATTGACTGTATGTTTAGTTTATTCCATTAAAAAAAAAGCATAGTACTTCATTACCTGTAAACAATAGTGAGTAATCAAACGTATATTCATCAGATAGAGTCATACAATTCAGGAAAGACCACAATTGCACTTAAAGATATATAGGGTTATGCAGGCTTTATTGTTCAAGCCCATTTCTGCCACACCTGATTCTACTATTCAAGGTCTCTGTGAACAGCTGAGGTCTTGATGAACAGCTGAGTAGTAGAATCAGGTGTGGGTAGCACTGGGCTTGAACAATAAAACATGCATAACCCTGTGGCTCGTCCATAGCAATTTTGGTAACTCCTGATTCAAACACTGTGACAAATGACAAACTGCTAAGAAACACCTGTAAAATACAAACTCATTCAACAAGTACAAAACACTTAAGAATGCATAGATACAAATATGACATGGCATAGGTGCTCTAAATCCTTTAGCTACAAATGTTCTTAGTAATGCTGTACCCAGCTGTCCAACTCCGGTCATAGAGTACACGTTTACACTTTTATAAATGGCATCTATCCTGGCCATTAAGCAGACTGGGGCTTTCCCTGCATGTCGGTAGAGGGGGGAATCAACTGTCTCGAGGGATGTAGGGATGGCGTGCATCTGACGGATGAGGGCAATGAAGTCTTCCTTGATAGTTTGAGAGTTGGTCTCTCCACCATTCTCTCCTACGTAGTAGCAAGACACATGCATTATTACTAGTACACGTCACACTCCCTGTCCCTTGCCACCTCAATGATGCCTAACAAACCCAATGGCTCTTTTAAGAGGCACCTAATAAATGGAAATAAGCAAACACCGTGCATATGTGGGTGCCGATGTGTGTGTGTCGCGAAATGAAGTGGGTGTCAAAAACTATACACGAAGGAGAATGGTTAAAATATCTCCTCTGGGGCCTCACGGGTGGCGCAGTGGTCTAAGGGTTCGAGCCCAGTCTCTGTCACAGCTGTCCGCGACTGGGAGGTCCATGGGGCGATGCACAATTGGCCTAGCATCGTCTGGTTTAGGGAGGGCTTGGCCGGTAGGGATATCCTTGTCTCATCGCGCACTAGCAACTCCTGTGGCGGGCCGGGCGCACGCTGACCAGGTCGCTAGGTGTACGGTGTTTCCTCCGACACATTGGTGCGGCTGGCTTCCGGGTTGGATGTGCGCTGTGTTAAGAAGCAGTGCTGCTTGGTTGGGTTGTGTTTCGGAGGACGCATGGCTCTCAACCTTCGTCTCTCCCGAGCCCGTACGGGAGTTGTAGCGATGAGACAAGATAGTAGCTACTAATAATTGGATACGACGAAAAAGGGGGTAAAAAAAAAATCTCCTCTGGTAGGCAAATCCAGAACCAAATCCCAGGGCAGTGACACTGACATTACTCTACAAACACCTATCAACTTGACACTATTTAAATGGACAGTCTGGTGATGTCAGCACCTGTTCGTTCCAGTTATATATATTTTTAATTCACCCAGTACTGATTGAATGTTTATTTATCTTGTTTGGTCATTTTTTGTTGTTGTGTAAAACAGTTGACGTGTTGAAAACAGTTTCATTTGATCACATAGCCAACGAAGTTAGCAAGCATGGCGTTTTCTTTTGACTGCGCATACGTTGCGCAAGCAAGCAATGATCATTATGATGCTGTTGTTGTATTACCTGGATGCTTCGTGTGCAACCTGCACCCCTGCTATTTTTTACTCGCGGATGGCGACTTCAGGTTTTCGGGAGCACGTTGAAAAGTCAGCGCAAATTTGGATTCTAATGACATTAAGAAAATTGTACTGACAGAATTTAGCAGCGTGGCAGTTTTCCCAAGGTTTTGCGTATCTAACTGGTCAGATATAATAGCAGTCAAGGACATTCCCTTGCTTATTTGTTCGTGTTCTGATTACACGCAATTGTCCACAGCTCAACAGTTTACACCGATGACTATGAAAAACCTTCCAACGCAGAATATACCTTTCTTTTGCTTCTCATCCAACTGGTGTTCGCTAGCTACAGCTGCTATCCTTCTGCTAGCTAGCTGCTAATGTTGCACAGCAACCAAGTTGCTCAACCCAGTTTTAGAACACTGAGATTCGGCAGAAAAGATGTTAGCATTGTCATACATGCTACAAAAAGGTAGCATATCGTTGTTTTTTATTGGGCAGAAATGTGTTGCACCTACAAATGTATTTAGTCCAAATGTATCTAAGTCTATTGGTCAATTTATGGACGCTGCAGCCTCGTTTTAATCCAACGTCTAGAATTTGAGCTAGGTTTGGGCAAAATATTGTCTGGCAACCCTAATGCTAATGACACTGTCAAAAATCAGGTAAAGTGGTTATTTGATCATGATGAAAGGCGAAGAGAGTTTTGTGTACCCACAATCAAGTTGATTTGCACATTTTCATTGACAAGTCATATTGGCTTAAATTTAATGGTAGGGATATTTGAATTTAACATTGAGCTTCAACCAATCCCATACTATAGTTGTGCCAACCGGCGAAACTATAATATCCGGGATCTTTCGGGGATTTTTGTTGTTGTTGTTGTATTTTTTAGGGGTTTTCAATTGGATTACAAATAGTTATTTGGACCAAAAAATAGCCTTGCCATCTAATAACTTTCCCCACAGAGTGAGACAATGGCACAAGAGGATACTGTTGCAATATCCAAAACAAAAAGGCCTAAAGGAATTAGAATTGGTCAATATGTTGTGCAGGGAACTGATTAAACCATAATTGGAGGACAGGACATGTAATATTTCTCAGGAGCCATGGCTGCCAGACAGCAGCTAGCCGAGCTTGGCTTCTGTCTGGGCTGTGGGCCCCCTTTGGCCTGGCTGACTGACTGAACAGGCCAGGGAGACGCAAGCCAACCATCACCAAAGTGGATGCCGTCAGCATTTTGGAGCAGGCAGCTGGAGAAACAGTGAAATAAAACACCTTTCTGCTGGGCATCCTTCAGATTCACAGGGGCCACCGACTACTATTTCACGCTATGGAAAGCCTTACCAAATCCCTGGCTGTTTTTGTCTCTCTGAGGTAGTTGATTTATAAGAGACAGTTGAGTAATGCTATACTGTTACCACGTTTGGATCTTGGTGACACGTGCAGTAACAGTCTGACAGAGCTGCAATACCTGAAAGAGAGAGACTTTGGGCCCTAGTCAAAAGTAGTGCACTATGTAGGGAATAGGGTGCACTATCTAGGAAATATGGTGCCATTTGGGATGCGTGCCCTTTATTTGAGCCCAGCAATCCGTACCTATTTTTGTCGGTAAAATTAGATTTATCATTGCATGAACAGCTGAATAATGATAACTAAATTATGAGTTCAGTTGTGACTTTGTCTCCACCACATAAACCTTGCAGCACACACCCCATGCTTAAGTACTTCAGCAGGTTATTAATACATGCATGGTAACACTTTATATTATACAATACATACATAGACACTATGTTTGCATGAATTATTAGAGAAGAATAGTGTACACGTGTACAGTTCGTGGAACAGTGATCTGCATGCAACATGGACAGTAATTGGAGGATTATAGGTTCTTAGTGTCATTGTGACTCCTCATCCTTTCACATCCTTTCAGTCTTAACTTTTAAACTCCGCAGGGTTCATTATATCACAAGAAGATATAGCGGCCTTATAATATGATCCGGTTCTAACCTTATCAATTCTCACCTTGTGCTTTCATCTGTGTTTCAGAGGATGTGAAGATCACATTTATTGTCAGGTATAGGGAGAAAAATTGTAATGTATATCATTGCTACAACACAATGTTCTCACACTTAAAAAACGACTCAATCATTGATCACAGCAATGCCCCACCCTTCCTTCTACAGTTTATGCAAACGGTTGATTTGAGAATTTATTCTTGGCTCAAAGCTACCTTATTGTTCCTAATTTTTCCAGCTGCAAAGTGGCAGACGTTTAAAGTAAACATCTGAGGCTGTGTAGGCGGGTCTTTTTCACAATGCCAAAATACACAGGGAGACATTAATGATCCTGGCTGAGCCAATCAAATTGCTTCTCCTGAAACATGAAGGAGGAACGTACCAACCACATGATTTCCATACATATTGATGTCTGGATGTCTTCAGCTGTCACTAGAAGAATCCCTCCATGTCTGGGCTAGCCCAAAGACCCATGGTGCAGGCACTGACCCAGTCATTAGTAAGGAAGACCTCTAAGGAACCGACACGCAGAGGCAGAACTCACAGGACACAAGCAGATCTCAAGGGCTCCCCTTCAAACTACTGGAACTTGAATTATAAATGTTGACGGAAAGCAGAGCAACTGGCTCTATCCCCACTTGGAGTTGGTAAAATGTCAGATTCATTTGAAATCGTTGCATCAAGGCAGTGCTTTTGCGTACACAGTGCAGATAGTGTTTGAGAGTTTGAATTCATCTCCAATCTCTATGAAATAACATGCTCAAAATTGAGAGCACAAGTCTTGTTGCTGCTTAACTTTAATATGAGCACATCGGTCAATGCATGTTATTTTTTCCTCCTCTGGTGACACTTGTGTCATTTGACGCTCCATTAGTCTTCGGTTGTGTCTGTCATTTTCCATTCTGACTTATGCTCTTCGTGTAATTAAATTAAAGATAAAAAAGCAAATAGTTTTTTGTATGTGGCTATGACAATTAGTCACACTAACCAGCCTGCCTTTATACACTGACAGATCACCGGACTGGTGGTTCCAATGGCCTAAACAAGTAGCCTAGAACACAGTCTATGCTCTCTCTTTTATACATATGCCTCGAATGGAACCTTCCTGCCACATCCTTCCTGTTATCTCGGAATAGACATACATGCCAGATAGGAACATGCTTAATAAAGATATGTTTGCATATCGCTCTATTTGAACAGTTTAATTGGATCACTGCATATTTAGGATTTCCAGCATACTTCCCTATTTAAAAAAACAACAACTTTTTCATATGAACTTAATTGTGACCCAAGGCATGAATATGAGGCTTCTATCTGTTTTAGCACTGGGGAAATTGGGTGGCATGATTACTGTTTCTTCAGTGCTTTGCATTTTTTTTTTTAACAGAGACAGACTCCGACAGGAATGTGATTATATCAACAAACCGGTGTCAGGTGCAAATGGGTGTGAGCTGCCCCACAGCCCCAGTGAATTTTCAACACTTGAGATTTCCTATGGGACCACAATTCCATATTAAGGAACTATAAAAAGAACTGAATTACCTGCTAGACCAATCCAACCACCATTTGACAGGGCCTCGTGGCTTTTTCCTCATTGTCGCTATTAAACCTCTGGGTGGTGTGTTCCTCCAGGGCCTCACAGACGTTCAGACTGCCCCCGCCCAGCCATGCAGGATGCCAGGATCAGCCTGTAGCATGCTGCTGTGAAGGTGTTTCCTACTACTTACTAACACAGCAAGAGGTACATGGGAACAAGACAGAGCTGTATACAGAAGTAGTCCTTCACCCTCTTTACATCGCAGCAGTCTTCAGGTTGCTCTGGGTGAGAACCACATCATTCAGTCCTGCAGGGAAAGAAGCTTTAAAAGAAGTGGCGTGTCACTTCCTGCTGATGAGGACAGTCTGGTTGGTGGAGGTTTGGCTTTCACTGGGAGGGAACCAGAAAAGTAATGAATGTTTAATACCGTATAATAAACTATTGTGTCTGTGTCATTAAACCTGTAGTTACTCTTGTGAATTATTGGTCACAGGTGGTCATTTTTTCTCAGGCTCTATGATTTATTTTGGTTTTGGGGAGTGGGTCTAGCTACACGTTCACTTGCCTAATGATTTCACATTAATTTCCACTGATATCTCGACAACTAGGGGGGTCTTCAAACAGACTGAATGGGAGCGGTAAGTGTCTGTCAGTTCACAGCTTGCAATAACACTTGGTTTTGCAGCAACAGCTGCATCTCTCCCTCCGGACAGTCCCTCATCATTGTTTCCCCATATGATGGGCAGTTGGACAGCCGTTTCAATCTGAATTAGATTCAAGTGCAACTCTCACCCACAATAATTTAAATATTAAACCTTTGAAAAACTAAGAATTCATCTGTCACATGTTGTATGGGTTATAGGGGTTCCTGTGTAATAACCAATCCACAACCCAGACCAAAGGATAGACTAGCTGCTGCTGATAGCTTTACTGGAAAACACTGAACACACGACTAATACAGTCGTATTCCCTTGTCCAGAGTGTCACTTCCACCTGACCACAGCATGGTGTAATAACAAGGACCCAATTAGAGAGGGCCATGGTAACAGTAAGCAACAGATAATAAAAGAAAATATAGCTAATTCATCTCAGAAGCTTGTAATGACCTGAAATCTGACCTAGCTTGACAATTCCGTGGCATGATACAGAATATAGATCTTCTATGATGTAGCAATGCCCAAGTGTTAATAATATCATAAAAAGACTGCATCGCGCCTTACACATAACTATTGTACAATGTAAATGTTCAAACATATATGGATTGCTTACTCTTTGTATATATCCTCATGAATCTATTATCCAGGGATTCAGTCTATTCTAGAGAAATGGAAGAGGAAGCCTTGTAAATGCCTTAGTTTGTCACGTGGGAATCAAGCAAAAGATGGAGAGTGGATTACAACCACGAATATTCAAACGCCTTTGACACAAAGTGGCAGAGTACTATCTACCTTTGACAGTCAGTGGTACAGTAAAACAACACATGCAACAGGTCTGAAACGAGGCCCCCCTGAACATGATATTTTCTCC
Source organism: Oncorhynchus tshawytscha (assembly GCF_018296145.1). Lineage (NCBI taxonomy): Eukaryota > Metazoa > Chordata > Actinopteri > Salmoniformes > Salmonidae > Oncorhynchus > Oncorhynchus tshawytscha. The sequence continues at coordinate 12,704,834 of NC_056446.1, read as the reverse complement.
TAATATTTCCTTCATTTTTCTTCTTCGAATCAAAAAAGGCACCATTTATATTGTTAAATTGAGCTATAAATAATACCAAATGCATTATAATGAAGTTAACTTTAATACATTTTAATTCTCTAATTATGCGGCATACAGAATAATGCCATGGTGGAACATGTATCAAGGGTAAAGAGGATTAACAGTCATTTGCATAATAAACAGGCCAAACAAAAGATTGATGTAAATAAACCTTGAAGTTAGTCCTTGTCTCCTACCATCCATTCATGATGTACATCGTTTATTAATCAATATTTGTGAGTCGTAATTATAGCAGTTTTTTACTTGGTAAGAGGTAAATGGAGATTAATTAGTGACCTGAAACACATGCTGTATATGTAAAGGGCTAATGAGTTTCTCTTTTATGCTGCAATTTATCAGTGATTTGCCAAGTCATCTGAGCGACTGGAAATGAACTTTACACTTTTTAATTGTGTTTTGTGTTTATCTTGATTCTAGAGCGCTACTTAGAACCCCAGGATGCAGTTTGTTCAATCTGTATGGCAGCAGTCTTTCATGCAGAAACACAACACAGCATAATGAGTCAAACTCTCCTCCTCCCAATGACCAGACTCAGTGGGACTCCTCCTATCTTAAAGGTGACCTTCTGAAGATGATGCACGCAACCGTGTCCCACTGTCTCTACTCACTCTTCTCAGCAAATACAAAAAAAGACATGGCACGGTGGAGTTTAAAATGGAGGCTCCTGACTAGCATGTTACTCTGAGCTGCATTATATGTGATGTTGTTTTTACAGTCGAGGACCACTTTGGAAACAAGCGTTTTAATTGATCATTTCAAGTGATATCCTCTGGGTGCACATTGTACATTATATTCTATATGTTTGTTTCCCCAAATAAATTGATTTCAATTCAATACATCACAGCACAGAATCAAGCGGTGACATGGTAAACAATGGTAACAAGTTATGAACACAACATTATTTACCCAGATGCCCCTTAAGTTTAGTGTATATATGTTGTTATTTCAGGTTAATGCACCACATGCTTTGATATAGAGTATATCCAGTGGTGTAAAGTATTTAAGTACAAATACTTGAATGTGCTACTTAAGTCGTTTTTGGGGGTATATGTAATTTACTTGACTATTTATATTTCTGACTACTTTACTTCACTACATTCCTAAAGAAAATGATGTACTTTTTACTCCATACATTTTCCCTGGCACCCAAAAGTACTTGTTACACTTTAAATGGTTAGCATGGCAGGAAAATGGTCTAATTCACTCACTTATGAAGAGAACATCGCTGGTCATCGACTGCCTCTGATCTGGCGGACTCTCTAAACACATGCTTCGTTTGTAAAAGATGTCTGAGTGTTGGAGGGTGCCCCTGGCTATCCGTACATTTTTTTTTTTTAATGGCGCCGCCTGGTTTGCTTAATGTAAGGAATTTGAAATGATTTATACTTTTACTTTCGATATTCTTAAGTATATTTGAGCAATTACGTTTACTTTTTTATACTGAAGTATATTTAAAACCAAATACTTTTAGACTTTTACTCAAGTAGTACTTTACTGGGTGACTTTCACTTTTACTTGAGTCATTTTCTATTAAGGTTATGATAATTGTGTACTTTTTCCACCATTGAGTATATTACCTTTTCCAACCCTCATCCTCAAACCCTTTCTTCGAGATATGAGAGACAAAGAGAGAGAAAGATTTCCCTCAGATTATACAGATCCACAAAGAATACGATAACAAAGCCAATTTTGATAAACTCCCATATCTACTGGGTGAAATACCACCGTGTGCCATCACAGCAGCACGATTTGTGACCTGTTGCCACAAGAATAGGGCGACCAGTGAAGAACAAACTGCATTGTAAATACAACCCATATTTATGTTGATTTATTTCCCCCTTTGAACTTGAACTATTTGCAAATCGTTACAAGACATAATATTATTTTTGAAATGTCTTTATTCTTTTTGAACTTATGTGAGTGTAATGTTTACTGTTACTTTTTTATTGTTTATTTCACTTTTGTTTATTATCTACTTCACTTGCTTTGGCAATGTTAACATATGTTTCCCATGCCAATAAAGCCCTTATATTAAAATTGAATTGAGGGAGAGAGAGAGCGAGAGAGATCGAGCAAGAGAGAGAGACGGTGTCAAATAGGCCTATTGATATTTTTGTTCTAGGCTAAGGAAATGTATGCTGATAAAAAATATGTGTTGTCTTGTACAGAAATAAAAGCTTTTTTACCATCATATTACCCAAAAGATGTCCAACTTGGCCAAAGAGGACTAGACTGTAACATTTCCTAAAATCATACTTTATGCCTTATGTCTAAGAACAGAATCTGCAAAGAATGTATTGGTCACAAAGCTTGCACATGATCTTTTTCTACGAGCCGTGAGTGGATAATCCCTCTATCAGTCTAGTTTAGTGACATCGGTTGTGTTACAGTCCCCGCCCAGCAGCTGCTGATGCTATTTGAGTGAGAGACGGCAGTTTCTTGTACATTAACCTAAAGTAGCAGGGGGGTTAGCGTCGTCAATGGGAAGCACACGCCACGGTGGAAAAGCGAATACTGTCTAGCTAACTTCCATTTACAACATGGGTTCCACGTCGATTCCGTGTTTGTGGATTACATTTTGCATTCATTTATGTTGTTTTATGGACACTGGAAAAGCACAGAATGCGAAAGAAGGTATGTAAATAAAGTTTGATGCCCTCTCATCATCCAGGCTACATCCCGAAAACTGATCGGCAATGGCGCGAAGTGATATCCAAAGACAGCGCACACCCTGACATTCTGTTGCTTGCGCACGAACGATCATTCCTTTATTTGTGAAATCTGTCACGTGCAATATATCATGACATTAGTTCAGTGACTTAGAGTGTTGTTACTCAGTAGATCGCAGTCTCTGTGCGCATTCACACAGCGTTTGTGTGACAAACGGTCCGTTGTAGGCTATCTTAGCAGGCTTTTACGCATGGCACCCAATCAAAAATAAGGCTCCGTACGGACGATGGTTACATTTTAGTTTTCAAGGCTACAAGTCTACATTTAGGAAGACTGTCATGCCACTCAGTGTCATATCATACATACATTACGACTAGGAATGAACTTATATGATCGTTGGATAAGCTAATTACTATCGCATTAGACACCATAAATATGGTACACAGTAAACCTCCTTGTCATTACAGGAGTTCATGTTTGAAATACCTTAAATAAATCCGTTTTTCTACAAACTGGCATGCTCAGAGCGCGCAAGGAAAGTCTATATCACATACACAGAGCGATAGAAAGATCACTATGCACTTGAAATAAACCAAAGGCTGTTACGTTCATCTCGCTAAAGAAATACGCGTATTAGTAAATTAATACAATTGGAAGGAGAGAAATAAGATTAAAATGGCACCAAGCTGATGACCTTCACTTATACGGGGATTATTGTGTTCGTAAACACACTGTATTGATTCTGACGTAGTCTACTGAAGTGTCCGTCTGAAGTTTGAAACTGGCTGTGTAAATTCTTTTTTAAAAGCATATAGGGCTATATATATGCTCGTATGTCTGATCAATATATTTAACAGATATTAAGCATATAATAACGCCGTTATCAAACATACTCTCTCACGGCCCTTCGTTCTATGGAGATAAATCGGCAGTGCGCTCTCAGGCTGTATTCGGTGAATGGTTCGGCCGTGACTACCCGCTAATAATCTATTGAATACCTATAACCGATATATTTTACAAGTGACACTTTACACCAAATTCATGTCGCCGTTGGTTGACTACATCTGAACTGTTTTGGGATAATTTTCCTGTTGTTCGTACGCCTGTCGCCCGGGCACAGCATGGACTCATGCGTTGATTTTTAATGTGCTAGATTTACGTATAGAGGCAGGTGTTCTCGTCTGACCTTATTGCACCAGCATGCATGCATACTTAAAAGACACACAGATCGATTGTGATTTTTTTTGCTATTTTACCTCATGTTATGTGGTTTCCAGGCTACATGGAACACAAAGTTGTCACACACAAACACTTACTTTTTAGATAAATGAAGATAACGTTACAAGTTGTTCAAAGTCTTTATAGGAAGGAACATGTGTTTATCCAGTGTTTGGTGCTGCAATGTCTTGAATATATAGCAGTATTCTCATGCAGTGTCATTTAGGTGAAAGGTATTGCCATCAATGCCCGTCTGCTCAGCCTGTAAATGTTCATTTTAATAGCTGGCTGCAGAAAGTGGGTCATACGTCTGTCTACTCATCTAGCAGCAAAGTAGACTTTCATAGATTATTAGTCATATTCAGCGAACAGACATTCAGAGATTTAATCGCTTGCTCTTACCATTTTATTTCCTGTCGCTAGTGATTCTGTTGGATTCCAAGGCGCAGCAGACAGAGCTGGAGTGGATATCATATCCTCCTAGTGGGGTAAGTGGGACGGACACTAACTAGCCTGCACACTTCTGAGAACATTCACATAAAATACTTAAATCAACCCTATTATTCTCACTGTTATCATGCTCCATGTGGAAGTCCTTTCCCCCCACAAGTAATAAATACATTTGACTACGAGTCATGAGAAAGTAAGTCATTATTATGAGATAGTATGTTATTATTAGGAGATAGTAAGTCATAATTATGAGATAGCATGTCATAATTATGAGATATGTAAATCATTATAATGATATGCATTTAGGCGATCTGTATTACATGAATCCAATGTGCACTTTGCATCAGGCCCTCCGCAACATTCAAGGACAACCTTACGTAGTCCTAAAGTCAATCACACGTCGTGTGTGTGTGTGTGTGAGAGAGAGAGAGAGCGATAGAGAGAGTTTGTGGTGATATTGTTCCATATTAATGTATTAAAATGTTTGTTTTTTTATGTGAGTTGGTGCCTCAATTAAAGAGGAAATCTGGGATTGGTACATCGATTTTTTTACTTTTAAATTATGAATATACTGTATAGCCATTTATTATTGAGGAATGTAACTTAGAAATGCATGAGCAACGTTCTTACCCCACCAGAACCCCAAATATATGCTTATTTTACTCCATTGTTCGTAAACAATGTAATTGTAAACAAAACGGCACAGCTTCAAAACATGGTTAAACTATCATGGATGGTCAGTCCTTGCTTCCATATGTGAGAGTCCTTCTGTCTATTTATGAGAGTGGTTACATTTCTCCTGCACCATTCCTCAGCTGTTTACCAAAAAAGTGGCAGGGATTAAGTTTTGTTTTTGTTTAGGTTTGAATCCCAGATTGCCCCTTTAAAATCCAGACCTACTATCTCATAATTATGACTTACATATCTCAGAATTATGACTTATATATATCTCAGAATTATGATTTATATATCTCATAATAATGACTTACTATCTAATAGTTATGACATACTATCTCATAACTCGTAGTCAGATTTTCTTATTGGTGTCGGGAATGGGGTTTGTAGACCTACTAACGAGGAAAATCTAGGGCTAATTGGAATGGGAAATTTCAACACGGTCCAGTATAATTATATCTGGCTGACTCATTATCATGCATATGTGCCTCTCGGTAATTGACAGCCACGCTATCCAGAGGCAAGCCTTTTCAAATTTCCACAGTGTCGGACTGAGTTCGACAAAGACCATTTGGGTGGGATGTTTGTTTATGTTAATTGATGTCAGTAGGAGCAGTCCTGAAAATCTATTGGATGGGCGGCATTTAAGTGAAGAGATATTCATGTTGTTTTTGATGTAGCCTCAAGTCAACTTTCCATAATAGCTTGTCCCTAAATATTTTTTACATTTTCATAAATAAAAACATTTAAAAAAATAAATAAATACAAATTTAAGTAATGTGATTGGAAAGTCAGGTATGGAAGTAATCTCAATTGAGCCATCATTTGTTTTTATGCTTATCAGGTATACTTACAGTGCCTTCAGAAAGTATTCACACCTCTTGACTTTTTCCACATGATGTTGTCTTATAGCCTGAATTTGAAATTGATTAAATTGAGATTTTGTGTCACTGGCCTACACACAATACCTCATAATGTTAAAGTGATGTTTTTAGACATTTTTACAAATTAATTGCAAATGGAAAGCTGAAATGTCTTCAGTCAATAAGTATTCAACCCCTTTGTTATGGCAAGCCTAAATAAGATCAGGATTAAAAATATAGATTAATAAATCACATTATAAGTTGCTTGGACTCACTCGATAAAAGTGTTTAACGTGATTTTTGAATGACTACATCATCTCTGTACCCAAGACTTACAATTATCTGTAAGGTCCCTCAGTCGAGCATATTGAATATCCCTTTGAGCTTGGTGAAGTTATTAATTACACTTTGGATGGTGTAATCAATACACCCAGTCACTACAAAGATACAGGTGCCCTTCCTAACTCAGTTGCCGGAGAGGAAGGAAACATGCATATTTTTTTGGCAATAAGGCACTAAAGTAAAACTACAAATAATGTGGCAAAGAAATTAAATGTTTGTCCTGAATACAAATCTTTATGTTTGGGGCAAATCCAACACAACACATCACTGAGTACCACTATTCATATTTTCAAGCATGTGGGGGCTTCATCATGTTATGGGTATGCTTGTCATCGGCAAGGACTACCGAGTTTTTTTAGGATAAAAATAAATGGAATAGAACTAAGCACAGGCAAAATCCTAGAGACACTGGGAGACAAATTCACCTTTCAGTGGGACAGTATCCTAAAACCCAAAGCCAAATATACACTGGAGTTGCTGACCAAGGTGACATTGACTTTAATCAGCTTGAAAATATATGGCAAGACTTTAAAATTGCTGTCTAGCAGTGATCAACAACTAACATGACAGAGCTTGAATAAAAAAATAAATATATATTGTACAATCCAGGTGTGGAAAGCTCTTAGAGACTTACCCAGAAAGACCTACAGCTGTAATCACTGCCAAAGGTGATTCTAACATGTATGTGACTGTGAATACTTATGTAAATGAGTTATTTCTGTATTTCATTTTCAATACATTTGTAAACCTTTCTAAAAACACGTTTTCACTTTGTCATTATGGGAATTGCGTGTAGATTTATTTTGTAACACAACAAAATGTGGAATAAGTCGAGAGGGTATGAATACTTTCTGAAGGCACTGTATTTTACTCTGTTAGTTTCTGTTAGTATTTCCTAATATTTCTTTGGGCCTGATTTCAGAATAACAGGGATACGTTTATGGGTTATGTATAATAGTTGACAAATAGATTAAAAGCATGATGGATGACACATTTTTCAGAAAGTGCTCCAATAACAGGTCTTTTCTTTCCCTATGTACTTGGAATAACATTTTGCTGCACTACCTTTATGCACCTTTATTATTAATTTGTGCAGCTTTCACACTACTTCATTACCATGTATTACATACAAAAGACACTGCGTTGAAGCAATACCACAGTAGGACATAAAAAAACGTCCGTCATTTACATTGTCGGGTGTTGATTTCGTTGCAAAAAATATATCGCTGATGAGAGCCAATCAATATAAATTTACCAAACTTGTGCTCTGTTCTTTTTTTTTTTTTTAGTGGGAAGAGATCAGCGGGTTGGATGAAAACTACACCCCCATTCGCACATACCAGGTTTGTCAGGTCATGGAGCCGAATCAGAACAACTGGCTTCGGACTAGCTGGATAGAGAAGGGCGATGCCCAGAGGATTTTTGTGGAACTGAAGTTCACCTTGAGGGATTGTAACAGTCTACCCGGTGTGGTGGGCACGTGCAAGGAGACATTCAACTTGTATTATCAGGAAACCGATTCGGAAGTCGGCAGGAATATACGAGAGAACCAGTACGTGAAAATTGACACAATCGCAGCAGACGAGAGCTTCACCCAGGGGGACCTGGGAGAGAGGAAGATGAAGCTGAATACAGAAGTGCGCATCATTGGGCCGCTGTCCAGACGAGGGTTTTATCTGGCCTTCCAGGATGTAGGGGCATGCATCGCACTGGTCTCTGTCAAAGTTTATTACAAGAAGTGCTGGTCCATCATTGAGAACCTGGCCACTTTCCCAGACACAGTGACGGGGTCAGAGTTCTCCTCTCTGGTCGAGGTCGAGGGCACGTGTGTCAGTGACGCCGAGGAGGAGGCCGACAACTCTCCCAAGATGCACTGCAGCGCAGAGGGGGAATGGCTGGTGCCTATAGGGAAATGTATATGCAAAGCGGGATTTCATCAGAAGGGCGATGCATGTGAACGTGAGTACAGTTACAGTATAGTAACCTCGCTGTATATATTCTATCCATACTCAATTTTCATTAGTGGCATAGATTTTTCCATCCTCATTCCAAAGACGTCAGTTTGCAATATTGAGAAATACTCCAAACATTGTTTTAATTAGGGAAATATTAAACTTATTGGTAAGCAGAAAATGTGCCTCATTCAAATGTACATGTTTAGAATCGTTTTTTCCCCCCCTTTGAATCATTATTGCACAGAATCACCCATGCCATGCCTAAACACCAGAAAAAAAATCTGTTGAGCATTTTAGTTTTTAATTATGCAAAGCATGCAAATTACAAGTTAGGCCACATTGAATAGTTGTGGTGGCAAATAAAATTAAAGCAGCTGATTTGAAGGCAATAATAATGATGGATAAAGTATGGAGGCCCCCGAAATCCTCAGTGTTATAATTGGAATCCATGTTAATTGTTTGATTAGCGGGCTCTTAATTTATATCCGTGGTTCTGTTGACACTGGGATTAAATGATAACTTGCACTTCAGTTTAGCTCAATACTCCTCTGCAAGAGCACTTACCTCTATGGATGGCTACTGGCCAAGGCAATCACTCGCAGAATACACAGGTCTGAAGGAAGTCCATCCAATATTTCAGTATCCCTCTGCCCAATCCAAACGACCCTGACAGAAAGGGAAACAAATAGCCGCCATACTGTGGCATGTAGGCCTCGGGATATTTACGAAGGGACCTAACAGGAAACGCAATTACAGTCAAGCTTGGCTGTGTTGTTTGGTCCTAGCACCAAGCCTCGGCAATTAGCATTAAAATGCTTTATGTCACTATAATTGCACAAAGGATTATTTTCAGTGGCCACCTGACTTGTAAAATAAAAAAATCAGGTTGCATTAAAGGAGAACTACTTAGGTCACATAGCTTAAGTGCCCTGTCTTGTCAGCCAAACATCCCCCCCCCTCGCAATGTCCATTAAAGCAGCTTATGAGGGGTACTGACAAGTAATAATTAAAGAGAATGTGTCTCAGCACAAATTAGAAGTCCAAGTAGGCTCAGCCACTTTTAGGCCACTACTGCCAAACATGGTCCTTCACCAGCGTGTTCAGCATATACCCTCTACCCTGTGAAGTGTACTTAGGTGATATTATCAGAAATAAAAAATTGCCTCTTGAGTTATGTTCCCTCAAATGTGGTAGAGCTCGTTCAACACCCAAGAGTCCTTTTTTCTGGTGTTGTTTATGTTATTTTGGTAAGTAGGTGTGCAATTCTGCCCCAGGGACAAAAGCTACATTAAAAAGCAATTTGGGCCATTTTCTGATTCACTTCCAAAGGAGCAAACAATGTAGCATATAGTATAAAAGCTTTGTCTAAAAAAATGCCTGCTTTATTCCTGCTCTTCTGCATGTAAAGCATTGTGCACATGGCCTGCTTGAACTGAACTGTTGCCCATCCCAGGCAATGAACTGATCCAACGAAGAACAAAACTTGCCCTTAACTTTACAAGAGATTTATTTAGATTGGGGCATGGTTGGCTATTGTATTATGGGGGTAGTTAATCTAAATAAAATGAACATCATACTGCAGCATCAGCAGCTTCTCAGATATGTGGTGATATTAAACTGCCCATTCAGGGGTTTCCTCTTGGAGCAAATCAAAGGGGAAAATACTCAAGTTTTCCATCGGTTGAACACCACTGCAATGGGGCCTAGGATGGAAGATGTTTTTTGTCCCTTGTAACCACGACTAGCGTATCCTGCAGGCCATTGCCCTACAACAGTACAGCTAAAGTACTTGCGTTGGATTTCATACAGTCTTTACCCAGGCCTCCCTTTTAGCCTCCTCAACGGGATACTGCGCCTCCCTATATAGATCAGAGATACACATTCCCTCATATGTTCCCCCACTGTCCCATTTTCAATATCTACGGTATCCCCCAACTATAAAATGGCCGTCTGTGATATATCGAGGAGAAGGTTGAAGGAGGAGCAAGTGAGTTGAGCTGTCAGTCATGTCATTCGAGGACTAGCAGCCCCCCCCCCGGTGGATGCAGCAGCCTCCTCCAGAACGTGTTGTGATCCGCTCATTCATCACCGTCACCGGAGAAGAGCTGCATGTCTTTCAGTCCTCTCCCTCCCTGTCTCTGTCTCTGTTTAACTCTTTGTGTGTGGCAATCTGCAGCACTATAAATGCCTGTCTTTCTCTCTCTCTCTCTCTCCCAGTGTTAGGAGATTCAATGTTGTGGGTTTTGAAAAAGGCCCATTTGAAGTGTCCTGCAGCGTGCGCAGGGTTTATTTGCATACATGTGTGTGGTGTTAAAATTAGTGGGCATTCATGTTCAGGTTCTGTTCAGCAGTGGCCCACTCACGGAAATGGAGCCACGGAGTGAGGGCCCTTGTGTTTTTTTCCTGAGTTGTTCTCGAACCCCAGGAATGTATGTTTTCCAATTTTAACACATCACATAATTGTTCCTAAGCAACCAACTCCTGAGAGCTGAATAACTATTGACCTGTATGTTGTCCAATTTTAACACATAATTATGTTGTTAAAGGACAATTCCTCCACTTTAGAACCAGTTATTATGATGTTAGTATAAATGCACAACTGTAAGATTTTATATACATTTTTGTTAGTCATATTGCACAATTCCTTGTTTTTGTATTTTTTTTAATCATCGGCATTGCCCTCACATACAGTATACTACAATTCCCAGAGTGCATTTCACCTCCCAAGAGTGCATTTCACCTTCCAAGCAAGCTCAGGTGAAGCTTATGTCATAAGTTATGAGTCCATTTCACTTTACTTTTGGGTTGTAAATATATTATAATGTTTACATGAATATCATGCTGAATATATGTTCATGTCATTGTCACCAATCAATTGCATTACACTCAAAAATAATTAGAATTTATATTCTAATGATTGCTAACCCTAAGTTACTGTATCTGATAGTTAGCTAGCCCGACTGCTATATCAGAAATAATTGTGTTTGCAACAATTACAGCCAAGTTTAATCTTAGTGACTGTCTTAAACAACAGTCAACAAACATGCAGGCGTGTTATGAAATGTACAGGCACATCACTACGGAATCCTAGTCTAATGCTTGAAGCCTGTATCTTTGGTGCTAATATTAGCCATGCTAGCTAGCTACATAGCTAACCCGGCTGCATCTGAAATAAAGTGTTTTAAAAAAAGAAGCCAAATACAACCTTTAAGAACTGTCCAAGCATCCATCCAACAACACTGAAGACCTATTGGAACGAATAAAAAAAAAGTTAACAAGTAATTCGCTACGAAAATATGTTCCTTGCAATTAGTGATCCTTGGGACGTGCCTACCCCATTGAAGTTGACATTTGAAATGGTTAAGTTAAGGGTTAAGGTTAGGGTAAGGATAGGGGTTAGGGTTCAGGGTAGTGACGTCTCAAGGATCCCGGATAGCAGTAACCATAAAAATATATGTCCACGCAACTACATCGGTAATGGTGGGAGTGGTTTTGCAGAATGGAATTATGGGACTTTGAGCCTTGAACAACAGAAGTATATTGGAGTAAGCTGGCTGTAAATGTCATTAGGTTTCTGAGCATCTGTTTGAAATATTTCCAGATGTTATTGGACAACCAGAGCAACATATAGCAGGGAGTTCCACTATGATCAAAAAAACACAGATTTTATTTGTCATCTCAGGGATCCTCCTCATCACTAAAGAATCAATATACATGAAATTATGATATACACTGAAACTGTGTAGGAGATTGCTAAATACTTCATTATAGCAACCCAAATGTTAAATGTGTCGGAGTTGCCCTTTTTAGTAGCCTATCCTGAAAACGGATTAACTATTGACCTGCTCAACTATTTCTCCAGTGTGAAAGGCCTGGTACCTCCAGTAAACAGGTAAAAACAAAACCTTATCCCAGAGCTATCACTACATGCTAACATGAGAATTAATGAAAGGATATAGCATCCTGCATACACTGATTACCATCCATCTTGGGGTGTCAGGAAGTCGGACAGGAGTTAGTCTGGGGCTGATTGATGGGCCGATGCCCCTGAGGGAAGGACCTAGGTTGACCACAGAAGCCAAGGTGCGTCTGTGTGAAGGGGAGAGAGGCCCCAGCCCAGCTCCAGGCCCAGGCAACTACTTAGCATTTCAAAGGAAGCCAGGAGTCAGGGGACCCCATGCTTCTTGACGCTCCTCCTGATTGATAAGGTGTGAATTGAATGCTCCAAATGGCGGTCCTTTGTAACCGCTACCAAGCTTAATTATGCAAATAACGGTACACACGGAATCACCAGGAGACGCAACTGGATTCAAATCACTCAAGATTGAAGTAATTTGGGGATAGATGGTGGCTAGTCTTGTCACCGCCAGTGTTGGCTAACTTCCTGTAAATAGCTGCATTCTTCCACAGCTTCAGGGTTGTTCCTGTTGTTTTTGTTTGACCTGGCAGGTAGCAGAGTGATATAGGCACAGATGTGCCATTGTATCTATTGCTTTTGTACACAAACATGGTCGACAGCTTACATCGAATCTGAAAATCAATTTGTTTTTTATTTTGGGCGGATTCATCTAAATAGTATGTTGGCTTATACATGTTGACCAAGTTTGGGATATTATTGTTCATTTTGCTGGAAATTGTAGTTTTGTTAGTAGCTGGAGAGACACGTAGATAGTAAACACCCTCACCTATTTACACCCCCCAAATGTATAGTTACTGTGTAATAGAGCATGTGCCTGTTTTGTACAAGGAGAACAAGTCACTGGGAAAAAAAACACTAGGCTTTCATGCTACAGAGCACTTCCAAGCACATTTCTAAGTCCCCCCTCTGCCTGCTCTGGGTGTAAGTGGGAAAAAGTGTGAGCTTATGTAATAAGTTATTGATTTTCCTCTTAAAGGAAGATTGAAGTGCAGAGCCACCAGTCTGCAGAGCTCCCAGAGGAGAAAGCCTCGCTGACAACAGACAAGGCCCTCCCTGACACACAGCTAGGTGCTAAGACCCCGGGCCCAGTCACATATCACTTTCACCCACAGGGACAGTACCACTAAATGGCAAGACGTTGTCTTCTGACATCGTGTTCGCCTGTCCGATAGCATGCCTCCCAAGAGTCAGCGGCTGAGCAATTACAAAAAAAGACATCTGTGCCACAGTTTAGATAGCCAAAGAGAAGTAAAGCCCGCAATCTCAAGAGGTATGGAACTGGGGATCGATGGAGGTGTCTGAACCTGTTAGTGCAAGTGGAGATGAGGACTGCTGAGGCACGCGGAAGGGGCTATTGTTGTGCGGAGAGAGAGGGAGCCGGAGAGGTGACTCTTTTGATGACCAAGGGTCATCTGCTGCGATCATCCATCTTCCATCTTGGCAGTGTCCTGTCATCCAGGGCGCTCACGTTACTAAGCGCAAGAGGCAAGCCTCCATTGTCCAGCCCGTCCTTGTTTGTAGCCATGTGTAAAGGAAGTTAATATTCCCTGACCTTATGCATAGCCAATGAGAGACCCCAGTGTCACATTGGAAATGACACAATCTGACACAAAATAGCAAAGGTCTCCATTTTAGGGTCAACAATGTCTACCCACATATCTCTCCTCGTTGTCTTTGTTTGCTTTAAAACAGAGAAGGTTTACTAGGATTCTGTCTATTCATGAAATTCAACTTGGGTCTCTAATTTGTCCTGACAGCTCTTATTTAGTGACACATCTATAGATGATTAATGTGTGCCAGTTAGTTACTCTCCATTTTGAACTAGCATGACTCAAAGAGCAGAGGGATAATATATTTGATTTTGCCCCATTTGATCAACAGTTATTCAGCGAAAGGGGTTAAATAAATGTAATCTATTTGTGTCTTCTGGACACGTTGGTGTGTCCCGACAAGTTCTAAGTGGTTTATGTTTTACTATGTGATTTATATTCATATGTACATGAGTTAGTTCCAGCAGCTTATCAATGAGATGAAAGAAAAACCTTTTACCAATGACCAGGCAGCAAGCGAGCAACAACGTGTTGTCTGTGGGGAGACTTGTGCCGGATACTTTTAGGTGTGGATTTTATACCCTCATTGTATCCACTTTTATCTATAAATATAATATCTGCAAGAATGACAAACAGTAGGAGCAAACATGAAAGATAATAGAGTTTTCTTTTCGTTTGATATTGCCCTAACCCAATATGCATTAATGTTAGATTAAGGCCTATAATCATGTGAATCGATGCATATCGGCTATTCTAGTTTTGCATATGACTTTGAAACAAATATTTACCAAACCAAAATGAATGGAAAAGAGTGAGCCCAGTAAAACCTTTTTTTGTTAGGAAAACGAGGCATTTGCATTTAATTTGACATGTGGACGTTCCTGCAGAATGTCAGGCCTGGCAGCATTATGCCGCTAGGAGACTTGATATCCAGAGGAAAGATTTATTTTGTATTATTTTGTTTCTCATTCGGGAAGTGGTAGTATATATTTAAAAGGGAGAGACATTGGATCCAACATTAAAATGAATGCCTTGTTAACTGTCCAAATGTACAATTCAAAAGCTCTCCAAATTCACAATTTCAACCATTTTGTGCTCTTTACATTTCTCTGAGGAAGGAACCATGCTACGTTATACTAATGAGAAGCAGAAGAAACTGCCCTTTTCTCATAACTAGGGGTTACAAAGAGCAAAAGCACTGCACAGAGGAATACAAGCTACTTTGTGAGGCAGACAATGAGTGTGTTTCTGTGCTAGGTTAGTACCAAATAGAACATTTAAGAAAAAATTATAAAACAGATCATGTTCATGTTCATGTTCCAAATCATTTGATTGGACAGGAACTGGGTATATATTTTGTGTGATTGGTTGTCAGGACAGGAACTGGGTATATATTTGGTGTGATTGGTTGTCAGGACAGGAACTGGGTATATATTTGGTGTGATTGGTTGTCAGGACAGGAACTGGGTATATATTTGGTGTGATTGGTTGTCAGGACAGGAACTGGGTATATATTTGGTGTGATTGGTTGTCAGGACAGGAACTGGGTATATATTTGGTGTGGTTGGTTGTCAGGACAGGAACTGGGTATATATTTGGTGTGGTTGGTTGTCAGGACAGGAACTGGGTATATATTTGGTGTGGTTGGTTGCCAGGACAGGAACTGGGTATATATTTGGTGTGGTTGGTTGTCAGGACAGGAACTGGGTATATATTTGGTGTGGTTGGTTGTCAGGACAGGAACTGGGTATATATTTGGTGTGGTTGGTTGTCAGGACAGGAACTGGGTATATATTTGGTGTGGTTGGTTGTCAGGACAGGAACTGGGTATATATTTGGTGTGGTTGGTTGTCAGTACAGGAACTGGGTATATATTTGGTGTGGTTGGTTATCAGGACAGGAACTGGGTATATATTTGGTGTGGTTGGTTGTCAGGACAGGAACTGGGTATATATTTTGTGTGATTGGTTGTCAGGACAGGAACTGGGTATATATTTGGTGTGATTGGTTGTCAGGACAGGAACTGGGTATATATTTGGTGTGATTGGTTGTCAGGACAGGAACTGGGTATATATTTGGTGTGGTTGGTTGTCAGGACAGGAACTGGGTATATATTTGGTGTGGTTGGTTGTCAGGACAGGAACTGGGTATATATTTGGTGTGGTTGGTTGTCAGGACAGGAACTGGGTTTAGATTTGGTGTGGTAGGTTGTCAGGACAGGAACTGGGTATATATTTGGTGTGGTTGGTTGTCAGGACAGGAACTGGGTATATATTTGGTTTTTGGTTGTGGTGGTTTTAGATTTGTGTGGTTGGTTGTCAGGACAGGAACTGGGTATATATTTGGTGTGGTTGGTTGTCAGGACAGGAACTGGGTATATATTTGGTGTGGTTGGTTGTCAGGACAGGAACTGGGTATATATTTGATGTGGTTGGTTGTCAGGACAGGAACTGGGTTATATTTGGTGTGGTTGGTTGCCAGGACAGGAACTGGGTATATATTTGGTGTGGTTGGTTGTCAGGACAGGAACTGGGTATATATTTGGTGTGGTTGGTTGTCAGGACAGGAACTGGGTATATATTTGGTGTGGTTGGTTGTCAGGACAGGAACTGGGTATATATTTGGTGTGGTTGGTTGTCAGGACAGGAACTGGGTATATATTTGGTGTGGTTGGTTGTCAGTACAGGAACTGGGTATATATTTGGTGTGGTTGGTTATCAGGACAGGAACTGGGTATATATTTGGTGTGGTTGGTTGTCAGGACAGGAACTGGGTATATATTTTGTGTGATTGGTTGTCAGGACAGGAACTGGGTATATATTTGGTGTGATTGGTTGTCAGGACAGGAACTGGGTATATATTTGGTGTGATTGGTTGTCAGGACAGGAACTGGGTATATATTTGGTGTGGTTGGTTGTCAGGACAGGAACTGGGTATATATTTGGTGTGGTTGGTTGTCAGGACAGGAACTGGGTATATATTTGGTGTGGTTGGTTGTCAGGACAGGAACTGGGTTTAGATTTGGTGTGGTTGGTTGTCAGGACAGGAACTGGGTATATATTTGGTGTGGTTGGTTGTCAGGACAGGAACTGGGTATATATTTGGTGTGTTTGGTTGTCAGGACAGGAACTGGTTTTAGATTTGGTGTGGTTGGTTGTCAGGACAGGAACTGGGTATATATTTGGTGTGGTTGGTTGTCAGGACAGGAACTGGGTTTAGATTTGGTGTGGTTGGTTGTCAGGACAGGAACTGGGTTTAGATTTGGTGTGGTTGGTTGTCAGGACAGGAACTGGGTATAGATTTGGTGTGGTTGGTTGTCAGGACAGGAACTGGGTATATATTTGGTGTGGTTGGTTGTCAGGACAGGAACTGGGTATATATTTGTGTGGTTGGTTGTCAGGACAGGAACTGGGTATATATTTGGTGTGGTTGGTTGTCAGGACAGGAACTGGGTTTAGATTTGGTGTGGTTGTCAGTGGGTGTCAGGACAGGAACTGGGTATATATTTGGTGTGGTTGGTTGCCAGGACAGGAACTGGATATATTTGGTGTGGTTGGTTGTCAGGACAGGAACTGGGTATAGATTTGGTGTGGTTGGTTGTCAGGACAGGAACTGGGTATATATTTGGTGTGGTTGGTTGTCAGGACAGGAACTGGGTATATATTTGGTGTGGTTGGTTGTCAGGACAGGAACTGGGTATATATTTGGTGTGGTTGGTTGTCAGGACAGGAACTGGGTTTAGACTTGGTGTGGTTGGTTGTCAAATCTTGATCGATGGTTCTCTTGGCCTCCTGAGGGGCTCTGGCTGTCTCTGGAGCAGCGTGCACGGCAGCACGGCCATCTGAGGGCAAATGGACACCTTTGTGTCACTGGAGGCCAAGGGGGCTGGACCACGGTGGGGAAACTAGCGGCTGGTTTGACATTGTCCCTGTGTTTCAGTCCTTTCTGTCACAGTAGTGGGACCATGGGGATTGGAGTGGGGTGGAAGGGAGGGGGAGAGTGGGGGGGGGGGCATTGGCACAATCTGGATATAATGCTTAGTTGCTGACTGGGGACGTTTTGAGTGCTGATTCGTTGTGGCTGCAGGGGGCTTTGGGTCTGGGTAAACCTTTGGCCCACTGCTTTTATCTCCAGAGCAGCACAGTCTCTTCTCCTTTCCTTAGAAGTCTTTCAGCAGAGGTCCTCTCAGAGCTGACCACATCCTCCATTAAAATGTAGCTGCCCGGCCTAGCTGCCCTTAAGACTTTTCTCTCCCGTCGCCATGCGAGTTAAATGAACTAAATAAAAGACGATTAGGCAGGGACATTTTCCATGTCACTGGAAATTCATTTGGAAAGCCTTTACCCTGCATGATAAATTAAAGAAGTGAAGACCTCTCTCTTTCTCTGGAAGAGGCTATAGTTTTGTTCCGGACGCAATGTTCAGTTTCTGCTCAGGCGGGACCAGAGCTATAAATTCTGTAATATAATTGATTTAATGTGATAACATCCTTCATTTTCCATCTGCAGATCCATGCAGTAAATCAATATGAAAGCTGAGGGAGGAAACAGGTGCTGGAGTTTATTGTTGCTTATTTGTATTTCTGACAACATGCAGCAGCACAGGCTGTAATGCATTAGGAGCAGATGTCTTTTGAAAAGTTTGGAAACTAGTTATGAACTGGTTATAAGTAAATGATGTTATGTTTTCTTCACACCTATCATGTGACTTTTGTAACTGTTGCGACATTTACCAAAACTACGGTACATATTGATTATTGAATCAGATGTACTGGCATGATTATCACCACATCCGATACAAGACTTAATTTTTTAACATAGATGTCTTGGCTTTAGGTTTAACACTTGAACAATTACAAGTGAGGCTAAAGATACTTCCTTTGGTACTACGGACGACAAAGTGGAGTCAACACAAATGGGAATGTCAGTAATATAATGTATTCAGTAGTAATTAGATTGCCCTGCTATTTTACTTAAAAGGTCCAGTGCCGTGGTTTTTATCTCAATATCAAATCATTTCTGGGTAACAATTAAGCACCTTGCAGTGATTGTTTTCAATTCAAATCATCAAAAAGAAACAAAAATAGCTTCTTAGTCATTTCTCAAGCAAGAGTTTCGCTAGGACTCTCTGGGAGTGGTCTGAGTGGGGAGGGGAAAACAGAAAACGAGCTGTTATTGGCAGAGAGGTTTAGAACTCTCTTACTTATTGGTCTGTTAACTAATGTACTGCATGGTGATGTCACCATGGAATGCCAAAACTCGCTCCCACCAAAACAGGTGGAAATTTCAGGCGGTCTTTTCAAACAGCTCTTACATTAATCTTACATTTAAAAAATCCCAATTTCACAGTATTGTTCCATAGTGTGGAAATATACAGTATATAAAACCCATGATATTTTTTTGTTGTTGCTCTGGGCCTAAATCAGCGGCCTAAATCATTTAAATCAGTTCTATTTTGCTGTGAAATTGAAACCATATTTCCCTGTTAGATTTCATTCCCAATGATGTGTATATTTCCAATTCTACAACCCAAATACTTTAAGACTGAAATTATATGGAATGTTTGGTTAGCCAGAACAGAGTAGATTTAAAAAAATAAAAAAATCGGTAGGCTAGTTTTGATCTTAGCTTGGTACATCTAACCAGACACTTCCTCAGGGAGTGCGCCCTCTAACACAGTGTAAGGGAATGCTAATCTTCTCTTTGTTTCTCATGGTAAAGCTACTTATCTCCCCCTAAGCACAGTTAGCACCGATGAATGGAGCAGTTGTCTGGATGTGCCAAGCCAGCCAATCCAGCTGTGCGTGGTGGGCCTATGTGGGAAGAATTATCGACAATATGATAGTTTTTAGGTGTTTTAACCATTTAATCTGGTTCTTTCTAGCTAAGACTCCTAATCTGATCATTTTGTAGTTTTTCGCTCCCTGTAGCCTTGTTCCCCCCCACCATCTAAAGCCCACAGGAGGTGTAGGTGTTTGAAAGTAGCTTGTTTGGAAGGGTTTAGACATTCAAACTAAATTTGCGTCCCCTGCGAAGAGGGTTCCAGCAGGGTCTCAGTTCTGTCTCCCTCCACTTCTGTGTGTGTTGTGCCACTGTTTCCAGGAGCTGGTTAGGCGCCTCGCCTTTCAAAGGTGAAAGATTAACACGTCTCAGGGAAAAAGCCCAGTTGTTCAGCTTAGTTTCTCTTTCTTTTCTTTCTTTATAGATTCAAAAAAGGGAGATTTAATAGAAAGCGCAGAAGGCTACCTGAATATTGTTTTCCTCTTCCACAGAGGTGGAGAAGTGTAAAAACACCTGTTGCTAGGCGGACGCAGTAAAACAACATTTCATTAGCATATAAAAGAGAGTGTAGCATACATAACATGTCAGTAAACAGAGCTTGATGGATGTCCCAACACATACTATTTACTCAGGCAAGCACACAAGTTACATCTAAGCCACACAGCATACACCCTGTAGCCAATGTTAAGTAAATGCATAAGAAATCAGCTTCTCCAGAGCTATTGGCATCCCTTTCCAGCTACGACACAGTGTCACGGTCATAATTGTATATTATAAACTGGGCGGTTCGAGTCCTGAATGCTAATTGACTGACAGCCATGGTATGGCAGACCGCATACTACGGGTGACAAAACATTTATCTTTACTGCTCTAATTATGTTGGTAACCAGTTTATAATAGCAACAACCTCTGGGTTGCATCGCCACCTAAGAACAGCCCGTAGCCATGGTATATTGGCCATATTCAACACCCCCACATGCCTTATTGCTTAATTATGCTTTAGAAATCAAACCCAAACATGGATCCAAAGCAATGATTCTGAAATAGCATGTCATGGCTCTGTGAACATTTAGAAACAGGGCGTTTAAAAAATATATATATATTTACTGGCAAAGAATGTCCCTGGTAATATTAACATTGAGTTAGCAGTATAATGGAGTTGATGAAACAATATCTAGCAGAGAGAATAGGAGGTAGATGTGTTTATGCTGTCTAGCCAGACAACTAAGCACCAAGGTCAGAACAAAGCAAAACAAGGAAGGAGAGAAAGACACCCGGAGGAAATGGATGAATAAAAAGCAGCGTCGACTAGAATCCCATCCTTCGTGGGGCCTGTGTTTATAGTTGATATTTATAAGGACGTTTCCCTATCGTAGCAGTGGCGGTGGCGACGGAGACTGTTTAAGGAAAGGCAAAATGGCGTTTTTGAAATAAGAAAATAAACTGTTTCCTTTATCGCGTTTGACCTGCTCCACCTGGCATTCATCAGCGAGCAAGAGCCTGGCCTGCCTGTTGGTCCTGTCGGCTGCAGTTCTCTCCCTCGGCCTCCTTTATCACTCTAATGGCGTGCTATCCTCTCCACGCTGCTCTCTCTCTCCTGCCGGGTCTCTGTAGCCTTCGCTCCTCTCCTCTCTTGCCGGCCGGCCGACTCTTGCATTCTTTCCACATCCATCCTGAAAGACACGCAGGCGGATTTAACACATAATCAAGCTAGATGGGACACGCAATGCGGATTTAACACATAATCAAGCTAGATGGGAGGGTGGCCAGGGGGAGGCCCGGCTCTGACAGGGATCATCACGGCATGCCATGGAGACAGACTGGCACACACTAGTCCATCTCATCGCACTGTTGGCCAGGAGAGCTGGAGCACAGCACTGAGCTCAACACTCACCACCACCACCCTTCCCCCCCACTCTCGACCGAGGCAGGATTACTGGGACTACTTCTCGGGGCTACGCCTGTCCCTCTGAAGGCCTACCATAGTACAATGAGACCGATGTGGAGAAACTCTATATTACTTCTAGCTTGTTAAGACCCTGAAGTCCCCTCTGTCCTCAATAGTTGATAAGGAGAACCTGATTAGTTGTGAGGGTTAATTGGGAAGTGGAAGAGGGGTTGTTTACATATTTCACCGACTCTCTAAAACAAAGGTAAAAACCTTTGCTTTTCCGTAATGGTAACACCAGCTAGAAGTCGAAATGAAATGCAAACTGTCAATCTAAGTGGAAGATTAAACGCAGGAAATATAGTTCAAGTGCCATTGCGCCGGGACATTAGAAATAATTATCGTCTGGTAAGGCTACAGGAAGCGATATGTCAGCCTGTCACAAAATGTCAACGCAGGAATCTCATCCATCCTCTTCCCTTCTTTCCGCCTCTGTGTCCTTTATCCAGATTGTCATTTAATCGCCAAACAGTGAGAGCCGCTGTCTGGATGCAATTCAAAAATGTTAAGAAGCCAGACTCTGAGGAAAAATAAATATTGAGAATTTCGTCTCTTAGTGTGTGTCTGTTCCAGATAACGGCTTCTTGTTTTATCCTCTCGTTGTCTCACACAATGCGGAGAGTGATTTAAACGTCCTCAGAAGAGATAGAGTGAGTCGGGGCAAAGTCATTCTTAACTGAGGCCTTTTCTGTTCTATCAGTGCGGTGCATAAAACCGCTGACTTGCACACTGTTTTCCCCCCATCGCTGAAAGAGAGCGTTTGACCACTGGAAGGAAAATTACAGATGCTGGCTCTGTTACTCCTCGCTAAGGAGCAGGGTGGAATGTCAGATTTTGTGTTTTCTTCCTCCCTCCCTCGCTCTCTCTGCTCCAACCTCAGCCCTGTTCTCTAAGGACTGGCTATATTCGCAGTGTAGTGTATATGAGGCTGGTTGTTTTCAGTGTTTTTCCTCCCCCTTCGCCTGTGTCAACAAGCACAGCCTATTAGCCCCCCGCCCCCTCACATGCGCGTAATTATACGTTTGTCTGTTGGACGTGATCATTCTAGGGTGTGCTAGGGATTATCGTGAGTCGGGAGACGCGTACAGTGTTCTAGAGTGTTTCACTGTCAGTGTAACACTTTGTTAGCGAAGTTCTCAAGTACTGTACGAGAGGCGCCCCCAGGTTTGCCCTGATATTACAGACAAGCACTAGAGAGTGAACCCAGGGTAATTATACAGCAGAGTTTTTTCCCCCTTCTCCCCCTCTGAAGAAATATGTGGCTGCAAAGGAAAGAGGAGGGGAAAATCACTCACTATCAGCCGCTTTCATCTAATGCTTCAACATCTCTGTTTACAGAGTGTGTTTTCAGCTGATGATTCCAGGACCAGGGACTGGCCAAGAGTGTCTGCGCTGCTTGGACATGGAATGCAGGCTCTGGGATGGCTGTGTTTGCCCTTGTCACTCAGTGCACTGTGAGAGAGCACGGGAGAGGGAGAGCCAAGGCGAGCCCAGAAAAATGGTTACCCATGTCACACAGCTGTTTGATTTGATGCCCTACTTTGCCGCCTCGTTGCTTCTGTAAACAGCCGGTCAGACACATTGATAAACACAGGGGCAGAAAAGAAAAGAAACGGGAAATAAACCATATTGTTGCATGGGAACTTTAACTTGGAGTACTGTTTACTTTTGAAAGCCCTGTTGTTCCTAGTGGCTGAGATAGCACTAATCTGGAGACTGGATGCCTGAGAGCCAGGCAGGCAGAGATGGCAGGCGCAATGGGAGCGAGCTGGGCCTCCCCTCAACACTGCTGGCCACCCAGCGGAGCACCACTACCCAAACCCAAAGGCAAACAAGAGTGTTTAAACAGCCATGCGTGGTGGGAGAGGAGAGAGCAGCCTTTCAAACAGCACCGCTGACCATTCTTGAGCGTTCTGCAAAATGGATTGCTCTGTGTTATCACAGGCACAAGCTAACATATGTGAATATTTACGTAGTCTTATCAGAGGATTGTGTGGTGCGTTAGGTGTGGGTATACGTGTAGGTACATTGTTTGCACTTAATGTCTAACGTTACGGTGGATTGGTACATGAGAATTTGTGTGATTAATATGTTTCGGTAGGCAGCACACAGCTCCCATCACAAGGCACTTCTCTCGCAGCTTTAAAACCCTGTTTTCAATTACTGCCGTTCTCAGGTGAGGAAGTATTCGAGATAAAATCGTCTATTCTTCCCCTCTTCCGAAAAAAGGTCTTGTTTCACGAGGCTGGTGCGGTGAGATAAATAGAGAGTGACAGGGCTTTCATGTTGCTGAAATGGGGATACCCCGTCCCTCGGTCTCCTCCTTGCGCTGTGGAGGTGTTAGAATGAGGGGAAACCAGGTTCCTTTATCCTCTCTATTTTAGACCTGTCACAGAAGTACGGCCAAATATCCTGAATCTCCGGGAAAAAAAGGGTGTAACGGAGATGTGAAACGAGGGGACCTCGGTATAAAAAAAACGTTGCCCATTTCCCCAACGGCTCATGTAAAATAAATGTTTTGTATAATTTGATAGTTTGTATGCAGAGCTATTTACAGGCATGTACAATCCTTTGCAGATTGGAACAGAAATCATGTGGCCTAGATTGAGTTTTTTTCTTCTCCTTCCCCACAAGGCTTAGCGTTGGATTTTCCACAAACAGCGGGTCACTGTGGCTTGCTTGTCTTGAAGTGTTGAGACTGAAAAAGCCAGACCCAAAATAGACATTTCCCTATTCACTCATGCTTAAAAGTGAATTTGGAACATGCATGTGATTCACAAAGCCCTCTGTATGAATCGTTTCATTTGTTATACAGGAATTGTTCTGTTTTTTTGTTGTTGTTGCTGCATTATTGCTGGATCTTGTCAGTTACTGTCCCTGTCCCCCCCCCTCCAGATTTAGTGTTTGGTTTGTTGCATAAAACAATGATCCCTAATAACTCACAAGTGGCTGAGTTAACTCATCGCTAAGGGCCCGTTGGGCCCGTTGTTTGGTCGATCGTGTCGCGTGACCTGGAATTTAAACTTTACTTTCATCAAACTTTTTTTTTCATGTCAGATGGTCCAGCGCCATCCTCAGACAAACGCTTTCATTTTTTGGGGGCGTAGTTCTCATTTCTGGAAAAGGCTGAAAAGTTTCAAATCCAGGTCATGTGACATGACCAACCCCCCAAAAAAACAGGGCTCTTACCCATCACACAAACAGCCATGTGACAGGTAGGGAAGAATTCATACACTGTCTCTTATCCCCGGGATATGAGCATATTCACGAAGCTGAAACACTCCAATAATCCATTAAGGGTTTCTACAACCTTGTCTGTTTTCTCTATTCACACCTCACTTAGCACTGCATGCCTGACTAGGACAACACTCCCGCTCAGGCTGGGCTTTGATAAACTAAACACGTATTTATTTACTGACCAGGGGATAAAAAAAAAACAGAACATAAATAGCCCTATTTTCGCCTCTCAGGTTAATAAAGCAGGCATTTTTTTCTCCCTCATTCAGTGCAGGCTTTAACATGGTGATATTTGTGATGCTTTTTTTTTTAAAGTGGGGTTTTGTCAAGCTGGTTGATGAAGCCAGAGGGGCAGGTTGATCCGAACACCAGCTGTTCTGTGATGTGAACAAAAGTGTAATTCTCTGTTCTATCATGCCCTTTCTCTTTTCTGGGAATTCAAGTGTGAACTAACCCCCCCCTCCCTTTCCTTCTTCCTCTGATTATAGCATGTGGCCGTGGGTTCTACAAGTCCTCGTCCCAGGACCTGCAGTGTTCGCGCTGCCCAGCACACAGCTACAATGATCGGGAGGGCTCGTGGCGCTGTGACTGTGAGGACGGCTACTACCGGGGACTCTCGGACCCACCCTCTGTGGCCTGCACAAGTAAGTACGGGAGCGTTGCTAGGTAAATACAGGAAGGACCTGTCTTAGATTCTGCATTTATGCTCTCATGAACACACGCCTGCACGTGCACATGCAAGTCTCCCTTCCAGACCTCCACTGGCCACACTGAGAATGTTCAATCTGGAGGATTGTGAAAAGCCCAGATCTGTTCACCATCTAATCTACTCCAGAGCCCATACCAGTCCCCTGCCTCTGCTTCCCAATATGTCTTTATAATTATGTTCATGGGCCTGAGTGTGTTTTTTTCCCCTCTTACCCCCCCCCTGGCTGGTAGTTAATGATCAGAGGAGCAATTTGCCATTTCCCGTCTAAAAGATTGCAATTACAGTCAACAGCAGCACCCTGTGTCTCCATTTGCTCTGGTCAGTGTTGCAATTATGTGACAGGCATTGATGACCTGTTTACACAGGCCAGGGGATTCATTTTAGAGGGTGGGGCTCATTTGCTCCAAAATCCACATCTGTTGCTCCCAAACAGGTAGATTCACGGGGGGCTTTTACAGGGCTACACCACCAGCTCAAACCAATGACTGGCTCCACAGAGATGGAGGGAGGGAGGACACAGTAGAGCGGGCAGGGTGGTACAAGGACTGGGCTAATAAGGAGAGGTGGAAAAGTGGACTTCCTCTGTAAGTCTGATTTATCCCAGCGTCTCTCTCCCTCTCTCTCTCTCTCTCTCTCTCTCTCTCTCTCTCTCTGTCCATATTTGTTCTGGCCAGTCTTAATTCAGTCCTTGACTTGAAACAAAGACAGGACCGACTCTACTTACCCAACCCCTAGCTACTCCAATCAGAACCCGGTAGTAAACAAAAAGCCCACATTTCCGCGGTAACCACTCAGATGATTTTATGAAAGACTGATCCATTTCGCTCCCCACCAAAGCCTGTCCTGTGGGTTTACTGTCGAAAGATGAAAACAATAACTTTTCACTGCTACGCAATTGACCACGAAGAAGTTTTATATTATTCTGTTATTTCCCGTTGCCCTCTTGTCTGTTCTTTCTGTGAAGAATCACTTTGGTGGAAACAGACATGTGAAATGGCAATGGCCAAGTTGTCTTTTTAATAGACTCCACTGTTTATCTACATAAAGACGAGCTCTGGAACTTTGGCGACTACTGCATTTGATTTTTTAAACCTCCCGCTTTGAGCTGGATGTTTCAATGTGTAGTTCATACATGCATAATCTATGAACATAATTACTGTTTTACCTCAATTAGCCACAAAATCCCTAGTTTGAATGCGACTCTTTTTGTAGAAGGTGTGCTGCGCCATTTTCCCTACATTTTTCCCAATGTGGGCCAGCCTTTGTGGGGTCTGGTCTGGTCTGGTCTGGTCTGGTCTGGGGGTAGAATTCAATAGTAATTGAAAGTGAATTTACATTGCTTGAGCAAACAGCTTGATTGACAGATTTTTAAATGGGCGCTTGTAAACCTCCCTTATCTTAGGCTCTGTACAAACAGAGAGACAGATCTCTGCAGCACATGGATTAGGAATGTCTTTATGAGACTAAGATTGGACGAGGAGGAAGATAAAGATGAAACGTGGATATATTGGGAGAGGTAATTCACTGCAACAGGCAAAAACGGAAATTAAGACGCTAGTTTTTGAAAGGCCGTCGGACAATATATTTTCCATTATCATTGTTGCAAATATTGCGTGTTGAGAGAGAGAGAAGGAAAAACACATTGTATGATATTGTTTTTCCAATATTTGCTCACTCCATTCTTATGCAAAGCCAGGAGATAATGAGAAATGTATGGGGATGGCACTGCAGGAAGGCTGGGAGCATTTTTCCAGAAGCGGAGCAAAGCCTTGAAGCTGCTGACAGGTTGGGGAGTGGGCATCAATCATGTGACAGCTGTGAGCAGTGCTGGCGCTAGCAGGGTCTGAAAAGGGCAGTTGTGAGCAGCCATCTCCCCCTTCCACCCCTCTCCCCCATCTCGCCCCCGTCGTCCCACTCAAATTTGCAACCTCAACAAGTTGACATCTCACAGAGAGGGAGAGGGAGAGGGAGAGAGAGAGAGAGAGAGAGAGGGAGAAGGAAATAATGAGAAATGGAGAGAGAGAGAGAGAGAGAGAGAGAAAGAGAAAGAAAGATTCCATCCTGATTGGAGCCTGTAGTTGCTAGGGGACGGATGAGGGCCAGTGGAACGTAGGAGTCCCTTTCCTCCTTTCTTCCTCCTATCACGGCCTCCCTCTCTTCCACATGGCTTCACTCAGCCAGGTTTTAAACCACCCAGGTCAAAGGTCACGACACATGTTTGCAGATGAAGGATGAGTGCTTGGCTGATTTGAATACCGTTCACCCCCAGCCTCCCCTCTTTCCCTCCATCCCTCCAATTAGTGTGTAGCCCCCTAATAGGGCAGTGTAGGGCTGAGACGGCCAAGAGCACCTCTCTCTTTTAGCTCTGCTCTCTCTCACAGCAAATCAGGACATTAGTCTTTTCTCCTAAGCCCTCTGACTAACTCAGGTCTCTCAGCTCTACACAGAGAGACAGGCTCAGCAAGATGACCTAATTATCTAGTAACTATTGCTATTATCCAAAAAGAGTCAGCCATCTTGGTTTATGCCATATCATTCAGTTAAAAAGGTCCATTCGATTTGGTTAACGAGTGAATGTGCTGTCAGAGGCGGTTATTCATCAGCAATATCACAGGTTCACCCAGTGTCTGGAGAATCAGCTGTATTACGCTATAAGAAGGAGGTGACAGGACACATTCACCCACCCACACACACGCTTGCGCACACACACACACACACACACACACACACACACACACACACACACACACACACACACACACACACACACACACACACACACACACACACACACACACAATGCGGCGTTGGAAGGAAGAAGCTTGTGATTGAGACGTCTCAGACTGTGAGGGCTATGGAAGGCTAATCCGTGAAATGAAACTTCACCGGGAGGAGGGGGTGAGAGGAGAAAACGTAAAGAGATAAGACACCGGGAGGAGAGGAGTGAGAGACGGAAAAAGAGAGAGAGAGAGAGCGAGGGCGGCAAGCCCTTGAGCTACGAGGATCAGCAGACAGACGGCAGAGGCTCAGGATGTCGCCTCTCCTAGCTGCAGGTAAGACGGGGAGGACAGTGTCACCTCACCTTACAGAGGCAGGGAGAGAACTGTGTGGTGGCAGGGGGAACAAAGCCAACCCAGGGAACAGGAAGCACTATGTCTAGTCTAGGACAGCGAAGGGAAGCACTCACTGTATTCCATGTCCGCAAAACAAGACCAAAACTCAGACCACTCAAATTCATTCTAATTCAATATCCTCCCCCAGCTGTTATCTCTGAAATCACTGCCCTGATCTTTGTCACCTGAGACTCAATGAGAGTGGCTGAGTAAATAAAACAAGCTATTGTCTGTTGGTAACCGTGACCATGGTAATGCAGTACAAACAAACGCCTGAGAGATGAGTGTGTGCCTGCGCGTGTGTTTGTGCGTGC
Source organism: Oncorhynchus tshawytscha (assembly GCF_018296145.1). NCBI lineage: Eukaryota > Metazoa > Chordata > Actinopteri > Salmoniformes > Salmonidae > Oncorhynchus > Oncorhynchus tshawytscha. The sequence continues at coordinate 12,676,010 of NC_056446.1, read as the reverse complement.
ACGTGCGTGTATGTGTGTGACTCTCGCTCTTCGTCCCTGAAGAGGATTAAAGGACTAGTTCACTATTTTACAACTTGACGTTAGCTGGTTCCTCACCCTGGAAGTCGTCTATGGGCCAGGAGAAACTGTAATCCATGGTTCAGTTCTCTTTAAACAGCCACTACTAACTTTAGCCCCCACAAGCTAATGGTGGCATGTGAGGGTTTGATGGTTTGGGGTTGATGGTGGCATGTGAGGGTTTGATGGTTTGGGGTTGATGGTGGCATGTGAGGGTTTGATGGTTTGGGGTTGATGGTGGCATGTGAGGGTTTGATGGTTTGGGGTTGATGGTGGCATGTGAGGGTTTGATGGTTTGGGGTTGATGGTGGCATGTGAGGGTTTGATGGTTTGGGTTTGATGGTTTGGGGTTGATGGTGGCATGTGAGGGTTTGATGGTTTGGGGTTGATGGTGGCATGTGAGGGTTTGATGGTTTGGGGTTGATGGTGGCATGTGAGCATGTACATTTTAGTTGTTGTTGCCAGATCACCTTTAAGTAACACATGCCCCCATCGCTTCCATTGATTGTTAGCTTGTGGTGGCTAAGGCTAGCAGACATTTGTAGTGGCTGTTTAAAGAAGACTGAACCCTGGATTACATTACACCTGGCCCATAGACGACTTCCAGGGTGAGAAACTGTCTAACATCAAGTTGTAAAATAGTGAACTAGTCCTTTATGAGCCCGGGTCCAGTGTAGGTGACAGTGCTGAAGTCGTGCCTCGGCTCTAGCTAGAGAGTCGTGCCGCCTCTCCTCTTCAGCTGCCACATGTGTCTCTTTCATCTCCAGAGCCCAGAGTATCACTGGCTCCATCTCATCATTTCCCTCTGTAGCCGTGAATATGGATTGCTCTGTTCTGCCTGCCTCATTCTTCCTAATGGGAGGAATTAGGAAAATAACCTAATGTGCAATATTGGGCTCCTGAGTGGCACAAAGGCACTGCATCTCAGTGCTAGAGGCGTCACTACAGACCCTTGTTCGATCCTGGGCTCTACCACAACTGGCGTGATCCGGAGTCCCATAGGGCGGTGCACAATTGGCCCAGCATCATCCGGGTTAGGGGAGGGTTTGGCCGGGGTAGACCGACATTGTAAAATAAGAATTTGTTCTTAACTGACTTGCCTTGTTAAATAAAGGTTAAATAAATAATATAAATAATGACTCAGACAATTATAGTTTTCGCTCTATGCATAAGTATTACCAATTTGTAAAGACTTTTGTCTAAATAAATGTGGTGAGAAGCTCTTTGGATTTGGATGAAAATGGAGTCGTTTAGTATTTCACATAGAAAATGAAAGATGCTTTTAAAAACGCCCATGAACAAGGAATACAAGTCATAATCTATAGTGCATTAAAAGGGACATAAAACAATCACTTAATTGGAGGCCTACAGTATATAAACATCTGGGTCATAAAGGGCTTGAATTTGAGTGAATAAAGCAGCAATTTGTAAATCATTGTTTTTATGAGAAGAGGGTAATTCTTTGCTATTGTTCAGAGGACAATGGTTTATGTTCTAGTGAAGGATGGATAATTTATAGAACACGTGGGTAGTGTGCTTCCAGTGATATTCTATATAGAGGCTATTGTGGGGCGATAACTCAAGATTTAATCTCACTTGTAAATTCCGGGGCTATTTTTCAAAAACATCAACTTTAAGTGTCTTGTCTCTGCGATTCATTGGAAAGGAAACCCTTTTGTCTCACACTGGGATAATTGTATATTGGGGAGGACTGAGGGAGAGCTAATAATGCCTCGTATCTGCCTCCCTCTGATCCCCTGTTCAGGATAAATAGTTCTACAATGGAATGACATCTCAATCATTTCAACTGGATATTCCTGCCAATGTTACATTTCTGATATACTCCACGTTTGAACGTTAAGGACAATTCGTGACTTGTGAATGCATGGTTATTGAATGAACAGAACGGGCATCCAGAAAGGGACCTGCCTTCACCTCCGCCCGAACCATTCACTCCTTTAAACAGGTGCCTGTTCTTTAACAGTGCTAAGCAGACTCGAAAGGCAATACCATTACACAGTTGACATGACAAATGAGCGATACGTAACACCTTCACATTCATACTTCGCATGTACCCGCATCAAATCAGAGTGGTAGGAATGCAGTCGTTATGCATTGTAATTGTCCCCATGTGTTGTCTCAGTTTCGCAGCCTACTCCTCATTGACCTTGGCTTTGCTGGTGTTTGACTTCCTCTCTACCTACCTGCACTAGTTTTTCTTTTTAGATTTGAGCTCTATTATAATTGCGTGTCAGTGTGGCCCAAAGAGTCAGAGCTGGCATGTCCCGTGCCAGTCAGTCTGAGAGAACAGAGCAGAACAGTGAACCGCATATCCAGTCAGTACGCACACCCAGTCGGCTGTTACTTTCCCTCCCTGGCACTCCGTTATTTAACTCTCCCTCCTCTTCCTCCTTCCTTCCTTCCCTCCTCTCCCTCTTTGTCTGCCTCCCGCCCTGACAGGACCTCCCTCGGCGCCACAGAACCTGGTCTACAACATCAACCAGACCACGGTCAGCCTGGAGTGGAGCCCGCCTGCTGACACGGGCGGCCGCAACGACGTCACCTACAGGATTATGTGCCGGCGCTGCAGCTGGGAGCCCGAGGAGTGCGTAGCGTGCGGGGGGAACGTGGGATACTCCCCCCAGCAGGCGGGATTAGTGGACACCTACGTGAGCGTGGTGGACCTGCTGGCCCACGCCAACTACACCTTCGAGGTTGAGGCAGTCAACGGGGTATCTGACCTCAGCCGCACCCAGAGGCTGTTCGCCGCAGTCAGCATCGCCACCAGTCAAGCAAGTAAGGAGTCTGATTGGCTCAGAGAGATCAAATTCTGGGGGTTTGGCTAGATTCCAGAACACGGTCCTACGTCCTAACATCCACCCTTTCCTGTACACTTTAATTAATAACGATGGCTAAATTCCTTGCACTTTCATATTCCGCTGGTGTGGTCTAGAATTGCCTTCATGATTAAGTTACAAAGAAACACACGTTTTCATTTGCAGTACTTCATGGTCTCCTAGATGTTCAGGATAAGCGAGACAGATCTGGCCCTTTTAGGATACAGAATCATGTCAAACCTTTGCACTTAGCCTTTGCACGACACAAACTTTCGCGCATTTCACATACAAACCAATGGCTATTATGAGGTCTGCCGTTCAACTGAAAACACGCTAAGTACCTTAATCATACCTCATTGGCATTAATGACCATAGGCTGATACGCAGCATTTACAGTTGGCATATTACCCAGATTCATTTAATATGTGTGTCAGAGCTACGGTGGAAAACATTAGTAGCATAGCAAGGCTTGCTGCGAGTTGTACCATCGGAAACAGTGCGTGTCGCTAGCTCCCCTGGGAACCTAGCATAATTAAAATGCTGTATTTTCTTGGTGACACACTCCAACTGAAGCCAGCACTCCACCTTTTCTTAAATTCATTATTTCTATGGATCCAGCAAACAAGATTTATCTTTCATGCTCAAGCGTCCATGAAGCGCAGTTGGAGTCAAAAGGGAATACTAACTAGGGTCATTAAAAGAGGGTTGCACAGCCATTGTAGCTTGTAAAGAGTGTTTGGGGAATATCATCATCATAACCATGTTGCTAACCAGTAGCTACGAGAATTCGGGGACTTGTGTGGCGCACACTGAGGCTCTTGTGGTATATGTTGAGGTTTGACTTTGAACCACCTTTCAGATGACCTGAAATTAGACTTGTTGATGTTGTCTTTTTTAGACTTGACTTCACCCCAACCCAGCCCTATACACGACTGCAGAAGAGCTGCAACTCTTTCGTTTTTTTTTCCTTGAAAGAATTGGGTCAATCCTGAACATGCAGCCATGTCCTGTGATGCTCTCCTAGTAAGATGAATCCGCATACGGTATCTGTTTTATTTCAGACCTTTTTGAGTGCACTCGTTTAGAATACTCTACTGTGTTGTTTGTTCGCGTGTACTAAGAAATATATATCAAATAGACAAAATGGAAGAACAAATATCGCAACAACCCCCCATTCTAAGACTGTCAAAAGGAGAGAGAGGAGAGAGACAGAGAGACAGAGAGAGAGAGAATGGATAATTGTGGCCAGGCAGCAGCATGAATGTGGGTTAAACTGTAGGGAATGATGTATGTTCCGTGACACGGTTCATGACAGAGACACACGCTGGATGGTTCTAGGGGTTGCCTTGCCAAGGACACAAGGACACTGCAAGGAGGGAGACCTGCAGGGAAAGATGGGGGAAACAATTAACACATGGCTCCCTCAGAGCCTCTTATAATTACACGTGGCATGTTGACAACAGACAATTGCTCTGTTAACCCTGCGGTATATTTAGCCATCAGAAATAGTGGAAAATAGAGGGAAGCATTTGATGAGGAAGAAATTAGGTTTACGTCTTAAAGCTAGCATTAGGCTACTATTTGAAGCAAGAATTGCATAGTTTGAGATGCTCACTGCTATTTAGTGTAATTAGATGTGTTTATAGATGTTTTGTTACCCTATAGCCTAGGTACACTATGACACATTTGAAGAATTGGGGGATGTAGCAGACTGCTTGGCTTCAGTTTGATGATGTGCCAACACATATTGTTAGTGAGATCCTCATGTGAGAGAGCGAGCAGAATCAGTGTTGCTGCGCGGGTTGCAGCCCAGATGTTAACCCTGTCCTGCGGTGCTTTTCAGCACTGGCCACTGGGCCTTCATCGTGTCCGGATCCTGTGCCCGGGCCATTAGGGAACGCTCCAGCGCTTTTTAATTGGAACGTCGGCTGCTTCCTAAAACAATGGCCCCCTTCCCGAGCAAGCATGTACAAGTCGGGCCACATTGCTAATGAATGACTGCAATAATAAACCCTTTTACGCCTCACCATCCAGAATTGATGAACCGTTCCTCGGGATGGAGTTAGCGAGAGAGTGAGCCGTGGTCCTGAAAAAGTCTTGGAAGAGAGGAGAGGAGAGACCATCGAGCAGGTAGTGCCTCTCTCTCCTGCTGAAGGATAATCAACCCGTGAAGAGGAGATGAGGAGAGAAATAGAGGAGCAGGGTGACTGCGAAAATGCAGATGGTGATTCATCTGATTAGGAATTCACACCTCCCCTAATTATACCAAAGGACGTGTAAGGAGTAAGGCTGTGAGGCAGTCTGCAGCCGTGGATGAGTCGAGGATCTGCACAAGGTGCTGAGTGCTTATTGTTCCCGGGTAAACCAAATTTACCTCCCAGCTCTGTCTATAAGTGTGTTTAAATAACTACTGTTGGAGATGCGGCGCATTGCAAGTTCATCATCTTGTTTTGTCTTCGACTCTCCCCCTCGCATCCTCACCACGTCCTCATACACAGGTGAATTAATATGAACTTGTCATCACATCTTGACGAGGTGGAGTTTTTCCGGAAAAAAAAGTTAGGCTAGCTAGACGGAGAGTGCATTTCAATCAGGGCACTATTGTCGCTTGACAACTCTAGAGAGCTGCCCTCGAAGATCCTCCATACTCCGAATGCTTTCATGACGCTACACTTGTAAAGAAGGACTTTTTGTTCTCTCAGAAGCCTGTGAGTGAGAACTGCTGATGGAATAACCATTCATATTTATTCAAGAGAGTGTGTCATCTCATCACATCTCAACACATCACATCTCAACCCGAAAATTCCCTGTGGAGAACCACGGTAGAAATATGATTGGAATTGGTTACGGGGAATGGCTATAGGAGCACTATGTGTGACGGGACACTCAGCCACAGAACAGTGGATGATGCTGCTAAGGTGTGAGCATAAAGTGGCGTAAACAATGTATTACAGCTGCAATGTGTCACTTTTTTTGGCGACCGACCAAATTCGCATAGAAATGTGAGTTGTAGGTTCATCTCAATTGAAGTCTAAGAAGCGGTAGATCTGTTCTATGTGCGCTATTTCTATGCTTCCCGTTGTCGAGTTTCGTTTTTTCGCGTATTTAACTTTCGGTTTTGTATAGCAGCTTGAAACAGCTGAAAGTGCTATATTTTTGATCATTGAAAAGATATTTCACAGCGATTGATATGGTATTCTCTACACCAGCGTATCTCAAACTCGGTCCTGGGGATCCAATGGGGTGCAGTTTTTTTTTTTTTTTTGCCATAGCACTACACACCTGATTCAAATAATCAAAGCTTAACGATGAGTTCATTATTTGAATCAATTGTGTAGTGCTGGGCCAAAAAAACAAAACTTGCACCCCTCGGGTTCCCCAGGACCGAGTTTGAGAAACACTGATCTGCACTATAGACTACATTGCTTGTTTTGTCATATGAACAACCAGGAAATGGCGAAGCGATTTCTGCACATTGCACCTTTTGAAGGGGGAAAGGGGGTAGCTGTGGAAATGGATTTGAATGCTGACTGCTCATATTAGCCAGGAGCAGGGAACAGGTTACATACCGATAGAAACGTCTACTGTTGCTGTTTGTGTTCAGAGCCCTCTAGTATGAGTCAGCGTGGGATTGGGATATAACTTAGCGATATGTTTTTATTTACACCGCGATGAAAATCGGGGGTTGTCTTTTATTCTTCCTTTCATCCTCCTTCATGGTTGGAACTGTAATAGATCGCACCGTTGATAGCCTTTTAAAAAATGTTTTTAAATCAATTGTTGCAGATTAATGGATTCAGAAAAACAATGTTGCTCTCCCGGTTTATTTTTAGATCATCTCCTTCAGGACTGTCGTTGTGTAACTTCATATTTACTTCGAATGAGATCAGAGTGTCCTCAAGTGCAGACCTATTTAAACACTCAAAGGGAACAACGGGCTATTCCCTTTGCCACCATTTTACTCGGCGAGAAAATGCTTTGTGGCACACGTGAGTGTCTGCTAAGCATTTCACTTTGATCTGAGAAGCCTCTATGCTCTAGCCTTGCGTGAGAAGCAAATATCTCCCTTTCAGCACAAGTTGTTGGGCTGCTAGTGTTGTCAGGACTACGTTATTGTTTGCTGTCAGTCATTTGTATGACGGTCTACAGCAACCAGTATTAGTGCTGTGATGGGATAATTAATCTCCCTTAAAGCGGCAATCAGCAGTAGAGACATTAACAAAGCTGAGGGAAGGGGCTGGAGAAATGTCATCACTCTCAAAAATTCATTGGCCGAGCTATAGACGCAAGGTTTGACCATCCATGATATCGAACTTATAGTGTCAACTGTGTTTTGAGGCGGTATAGTGTTTGTTTACATTTTCTTTGTTACAAACATTGGAGTAAAACAAGCTTTTATCTGGGGTTCTGATGGGGGTACGACAGTTGATCGCGAGTCATATTCTTCAAGAATCAATGGGTACATGTCATTAAATTGAAGTCCAAAAAAGGGATGTAGCAACTGCTGATTGCCCCTTTAACACAGTGAAATTAGTTGGATAAATGTTGGGAGTGAGACGTGTTTAAACGGGCAACCATGCAAGCTGATACTCTGTGGTTCTCGAACGGTAATATATACAGTGCCTTGCGAAAGTATTCGGCCCCCTTGAACTTTGCGACCTTTTGCCACATTTCAGGCTTCAAACATAAAGATATAAAACTGTATTTTTTGTGAAGAATCAACAACAAGTGGGACACAATCATGAAGTGGAATGACATTTATTGGATATTTCAAACTTTTTTAACAAATCAAAAACTGAAAAATTGGGCGTGCAAAATTATTCAGCCCCTTTACTTTCAGTGCAGCAAACTCTCTCTAGAAGTTTAGTGAGGATCTCTGAATGATCCAATGTTGACCTAAATGACTAATGATGATAAATACAATCCACCTGTGTGTAATCAAGTCTCCGTATAAATGCACCTGCACTGTGATAGTCTCAGAGGTCCGTTAAAAGCGCAGAGAGCATCATGAAGAACAAGGAACACACCAGGCAGGTCCGAGATACTGTTGTGAAGAAGTTTAAAGCCGGATTTGGATACAAAAAGATTACCCACGCTTTAAACATCCCAAGGAGCACTGTGCAAGCGATAATATTGAAATGGAAGGAGTATCAGACCACTGCAAATCTACCAAGACCTGGCCGTCCCTCTAAACTTTCAGCTCATACAAGGAGAAGACTGATCAGAGATGCAGCCAAGAGGCCCATGATCACTCTGGATGAACTGCAGAGATCTACAGCTGAGGTGGGAGACTCTGTCCATAGGACAACAATCAGTCTATATTGCACAAATCTGGCCTTTATGGAAGAGTGGCAAGAAGAAAGCCATTTCTTAAAGATATCCATAAAAAGTGTTGTTTAAAGTTTGCCACAAGCCACCTGGGAGACACACCAAACATGTGGAAGAAGGTGCTCTGGTCAGATGAAACCAAATTGAATTTTTTGGCAACAATGCAAAACGTTATGTTTGGCGTAAAAGCAACACAGCTCATCACCCTGAACACACCATCCCCACTGTCAAACATGGTGGTGGCAGCATCATGGTTTGGGCCTGATTTTCTTCAGCAGGAACAGGGAAGATGGTTAAAATTGATGGGAAGATGGATGGAGCCAAATACAGGACCATTCTGGAAGAAAACCTGATGGAGTCTGCAAAAGACCTGAGACTGGGACGGAGATTTGTCTTCCAACAAGACAATGACCCAAAACATAAAGCAAAATCTACAATGGAATGGTTCAAAAATAAACATATCCAGGTGTTAGAATGGCCAAGTCAAAGTCCAGACCTGAATCCAATCGAGAATCTGTGGAAAGAACTGAAAACTGCTGTTCACAAATGCTCTCCATCCAACCTCACTGAGCTCGAGCTGTTTTGCAAGGAGGAATGGGAAAAAATTTCAGTCTCTCGATGTGCAAAACTGATAGAGACATACCCCAAGCGACTTACAGCTGTAATCGCAGCAAAAGGTGGCACTACAAAGTATTAACTTAAAGGGGCTGAATAATTTTGCACGCCCAATTTTTCAGTTTTTGATTTGTTAAAAAAGTTTGAAATATCCAATAAATGTCGTTCCACTTCATGATTGTGTCCCACTTGTTGTTGATTCTTCACAAAAAATACAGTTTTATATCTTTATGTTTGAAGCATGAAATGTGGCAATAGGTCGCAAAGTTCAAGGGGGCCGAATACTTTCGCAAGGCACTGTATATGGTCACTTTATCTCCACTTTATCACTGCAAAATGGATATTTCTCAATGTGTTGGTGAGAGCAACACTTATGGAAACAAAGGCCCATTGATTGATTATTTTTAATGTCCTACACTGTCGTGGTGTCATGGTGGCCTTAGACAGAGTGGATTTGATTCGGAGGATTCCCCACTGACCACCAGCATCGCGGCCGGTGTCATTTTAAAGTTAAGCGGATCCTCCTTTGTTGCATTTGTCAGTGGTTTTATGTTACCTGGGAGCCCATTCCCCCCCTCCCCCCTCTTTTTTCTCTGTCCCTCCACATGCAGTAATTTGATGAGAGCTGGGCAAAGCAGTCCGATTCAACAGCTGCAATAAGACAGCGGCGGTCTCCCCGAAGCACAAGCGCTCCGGCACTTAACCTGTTGCTTTCTGTAAATGCCTCCTGATTTGCCTGTCACCCAATCCGTCAGCAATGAATAATTTTGATGGAAGGTGCGCTTTAATTACTTTCCTATTTAAATGGCATTATCGTGGCCTATCTAGGTAATTAATCTCCCCAAGTATCCTGTTTCAGTCTTTTATTGCTGGCAGACGAGCCACCTAAATCCCCCTGAATCTGGCGTTCATGACTGAGCTCTCTCTCACAGTAGCCCCACAGTGTTCCCTCTTTCCCCTTGACTTGGTGCCTATCACCACCAGTGGACAGCCCAGTGGCAAAGGGGCCCTTTCTCTGAGAACACACAGAGTTTAAGCGCTCCATGTACTCTGTCGGAATTACAGACCCATTTCTCGCTCTCTCTCTCTCTCTCTGCCTCGGAAAGGACACATTTACAGACACGGTCAGACTGTGTTGAGGAGCTGTGAAAAACACATTTGTTACCGTCCACTAAATAGCATTTGAAATGTTTTTTTTTTTTGTTCCCTACTCGTTCATAGCTGGGATAATGTTGACGAAAGCAGTATCTGTCAATCTCTCATTCTATACTTCCTTTGTGTTTATGTGTGTGTGTCTAAGCGTGTTGCGTTTGCAGTGATGCGTGAACATTTGTAGAAAATAATGTTATTTGATATCTGGATTGAAAACACTGCCGGGAACTGCAATTCTTTTGTGATTATGATGTTGTTTTGCCCAGCTGGGAATCTCGTCAAAGTTAAAAGTCTACGGCGCTGATTCTTATTCAGTTTTATCTTCTAGCCGGTGTTTCCCACAGAATTCAGGCTTGAAACCAGTTTCATTATTGAGACGCCTGTGAAACTGCAAACCAGTTTGAGGCCACACATTTTTTCCCAGGCTAACTATCGTTTACCTTAGCAACAGCAACTGAACTCTTCACTGTCCCAGAACATTTACACCTGTCATATTTGTATACTTTTTTATATGCATTTGACAGGGACAATGCACATCAAATCAACATTTCTGTAAATATGCCAGATTAAGCCAGCTAGCTAGTTTTCAACTGTTCCAACAATTCAAATTTTCACTTTTTATGTCTAGGACAAGAAATCTAAATTTTCCCTCTATGACTCATTCGTTTAAGAGCACTGGCATATAGGAGATACTGGCATATAGGAGATACTGGCATATAGGAGATACTGGTATATAGGAACATTCCATGTAGTATAGATTATGAGCTCAGTGAAATGAATGTCCTTACAAAGTAAATGTCTACTTGAGAAATATCTGGAACTCTAATATAGTTCATTTAAAATTTGATTGGACTCTTATTATTAACGAGTTTCTTTGACTGACAGCTCCTAAAATGAAGCAGTCCACGGCTGGGTGGAAATAGCGGATGAGGGCTGGGATAAATAACAGCATGACCTGCGAACAATGAAACGCAAAGACAATGCCTTCATTCTTATGCAGAGGAATGGATTTCGCAATGCACATCCCTTTGTTTTCAATGACGTCACACTTTTTGTATACCTCTGAGTTGTTGAGAATGTATTCGGCAGTAGTATGAAACTCTTGTGTGTAATTACCTCCGGCGCCTTCAAGATGTAAGAGGTGTTGACAAGCTGAATGCACCGAGCTGTCTGTTTAAAGTACGAGCACACATCTCGGACACCCATGCATACCCCACAAGACATGCCACCAGAGGTCTCTTCATGCACCCAGAGGTCTCTTCATGCACCCAGAGGTCTCTTCACAACATACGATGGGAGGCTAACAGTACTACATAGAGCCATGACTACATGGAACTCTATTCCACATCAGGTAACTGATGCCAGCAGTAGAATCAGATTCTTTATTAAACAGATAAAAAAACACCTTATGGAACAGCGGGGGACTGTGAAGAGACACACACACACACACAGGTACCGACACAGGCATACGCACACACACGCGAGCACACACGCTCTACACACACGTACATTGTGGTTTTATTTTACAGTGTTTATTGTGCAGTTTGTGTTGCGGATATGTGTTGGTTTAGCGATGTTATATGATGTACTGTTTTACATTTTGCTTTATGTGTATTGTAACTGTCTAGATGTGTTTGGACCCCAGGAAGAGTAGCTCCTCCCTTGGCAAGAGCTAATGGGGATCCCTAATAAATACAAATCAAAAATATACATACAAGTATACATACAGTACGTATACAATACACAAGTATACATACAGTACGTATACAGTACACAAGTATACATACAGTACGTATACAATACACAAGTATACATACAGTACGTATACAATACACAAGTATACATACAGTACACATCCACGGCGACAAATGGATCAAAAGATAGAGGTTTGGCTGAATGAAGTGACGTTGTAACAACTTTATTAAGGTAAAGTGCTTGAAACAGAAATTGTGTTTACGATGGACCAGCGAGCTCCTTTGGATGAGTCCAGTTCCCCAGTGAGTGGAGCAAGCCGAGGCTGGCCTGTGATGCTATGCAGAGGCTCTACTCCCTTTACTGCCCATGGCGGGGACTGAGAGGCCCCAGTAAACACTCATACACTCTCTCTATTTCTCTGATATGTACACACGCGCACGCACGCACACACACACACACACACACACACACGCACGCACGCACGCACACACACACGCACGCACACACGCACGCACGCACGCACACACACACACACACGCACGCACGCACACACACACACACACACACACACGCACACGCACGCACGTACGCACGCACACATGCACACACACACACACACACACACAGCATGCACCTGTGACTCCCAGGCACTGTGTTTATATGGAACACATGCTCATCCATGCTAGATACCCTGGCTGGAAAGGACTCCAGCACTTTGCAGAATAGCCATTCAAGTGTTTCATTTCCTGCCCGAAGAACTTAAAGGAGTTTGGTAATAAAACCTAAATAGTGATGCATGTCATAGGTGCCTGATAGTTGCCAAATCCCCATAGACTTGAGAGGAAAAAAAACACACACTCCCACGAAGCCATTCCCCAATCTCAAGACCTTGATGGTTTGTTCCTTTTACAGAGGGTATTTTCCCAGCTCTGCTGTGGGTGTAGACTCGGGGGATACCTTTCATACGAACCAGACAGTTTCACTCAGGGTGACAGTTTCACTCAGTTTCACTCTGCTTAGACTGCCACACACTGGGAAACAGCTCGGTCAGCCTGAGGTTAAAGGACATTTGATATCCATTTGCAGTCTATTTCAACTTGTCACCAAGGCTTTTATACAGAGAGAACCGTTCTATTCAAGCTGCAACCTGTCTGCAACAAGCAAACAACTCTGTGCGGCAGAACAGGAGCTGCAACCTGTCTGCAACAAGCAAACAACTCTGTGCGGCAGAACAGGAGCTGCAACCTGTCTGCAACAAGCAAACAACTCTGTGCGGCAGAACAGGAGCTGCAACATGTCTGCAACAAGCAAACAACTACCTGCTTACTTTTCTTCTTCTTTTCTGTTCAGCTTCGGGAGAACCACAGATTGTCTTATGGGAAGGGATTTGGCAGAACTTGTGTGTTGCATAACACAACAATGTATTTTGATAGCAGTGAGAGAGAGAGAGATTTTTCTCTGTGTCTGTGAGCATTACTCACGAAAAGAATAGAGGCAGATTGACAGGTCTGTTGTTTCACTCTTTCATTGTCTCATCAGCATATTGTCTCCTGCAGTGAGAGGAACTAATTATGTCTTCAACCCCATGCTTCACCCTTTCCCCCTTTATTCAGATCATCACACTTGGAAATAATAATGAGTTTGAGTCAGAAGAACACTTCGGCTCAGAACGGGAGGAAAAATTAAAAAGAACAAAAATCCAGGAAACCTTCAAACAGCAGTTGCCACCTCTGAAAAGGCCCGCTGGTAATTATGGTCGACCTCTTGACCCCAAAGCTGTCGCCTCAAAAGCCTTACAGCGACTATGGCTTGGTTTCATCTCACTAGCTGCTAGTCTCCTCAGCTGTGCTAACTGAGCCCCTCACCTCCCCAAACGTAGCTACACCAGCAGCTCCGTAACAACAACACATTGTCTTTTATCAAAGCACGGGGAATATATGACAGCCATCTGCTAGGCTGCTTTGAATGATTTGATATAAAAACAACAGTAAAAAGATTATAGCGTCCGCAGAGTTCGCAGAGTTGGTTACTGATTGTGGAGCAGATGGGACACATCTGGGATGGAGAGAAGCTGGGACTAACTGTCGAGAAGTGACCTTCTGTGGGCTTTGAAACCAACGTTCCTCCCCACCTCCTTTCTTCAGTATCCATGCCCAGAGGAGAGAGTGGAGTCATCTCTGTGGTCATCTTTGGTTGTCTTAAACGAAGTCCTTCGACAGTTCTGTAAGACGATCTAGAGAAAGACTTTATTTTGAAGGGTCCGTTCGGTGTCCCATATTAGCTAGGGAGTCATGTAGTAGGGAATTTAATTGCCTAATTAACCTTGAGCATCAGTGAAATGTAATACTTTTATACTCAGGTGCCAAAAACATGGTTTCACAACTTAACACTGCTTGATAAATGGCTTAATTACCCTCCGTGGTGTCTCAGGATATTTCTTCAGGTAGTACATTAGACAATAGTCTGTGTTGGGGATGCATTATTCTTGCATGACCAGATTCAGTCTTTTTGATATTCTTTGTGTTTGTTGTTTGTTGTGATTGTGTGGATGTGCCTAAAGCTTAGGCACACAAAAAAAAAGTGCTTTCTAGGTCACACAGTTCCTCATGCATATAAAACGACCATATTTCTGACTGGAGTTATCAATATCTTTTTCTTTGAAGAGAGCCAGGATTGTGTTTTTTTTGGGGGGATTGTTTTCTGCAAAGTATTCTCGGAGGAAAAGTTCAATTTAAATGAAACTTGGAGGAGCTGATGTCCTCAGAGACCGACATAATGAAATGTGTTGAATTCCTCTCAAATTGCCTCGCTGTCGCACCACTGAGTAGCCGTGGCCCCCCCCCCCAAAAAATATGTTCACATAGTGGCTAGACTAATACACTTTGGCAAGACCTTCTTGTTTCACTGTGGATACAACAGTACATGTAACTGGCACATGGGTTGATACTGTAAAGGTATACTGCTCCACGATGGCTTTACTAAGCTTGCTGCTTGCAGGTGAGAGGAGGCTGATCTCCCAGACTGGCAGTTCTGTTCGTTTTGTCACCTCCAGATAACTGAAAGGTAGCTCGTGTTAAATTGTATGAACATTCCTGATATTTACATAATAATACGACAACGTCCGCCAATTAACTGGCGACAAAGTGGATTTGGATTTGCTAAAGACAAACATACGACGTGACACAAAGAGAGGCGAAAGCCTCGGTCTGTCACTGTGCTGTGGGGGTAATTGGGAACGGGGTTCGGGACAAGCTCAACGGCCTGAAAGCAAACGATTGTCCAGCCCTCCCACTTAGGCCTAAGCCTATTCCTTATTGTCTCACAACGCACAGAAATGACCAATTACTGTAATGGCAATTCCTTCCCTCTAATACGCAACGGCTGATAGAAGTGACACCTGGCTCATCTTCATCAACAAGGTTTACTTGATCTCTCAATTGAGGGATCCTCGGTCACTAACTCCCCCTATATGCACAGCATTTAGCCGTCTTAGTCCAATTTCAGATAATTTTGTTATCCCTTGGGCCCATTGTTAGGGGGGAAAAAAATCTACTATCTGTGTAAAAGTGGTGTGTTTGTGCTATCTGCATTGCTGGTGGTCCGACTCGGTGTAGAATATCTATCTGCATTACAAACGCTCCCTTAACCCCCTTACCCCTCATCGCCTGTCCTAAATCCACATTGAGGCACTATGGAGAGTGCGTGGGATATGGATATGAATGGGTCTGCCCCCTTAGTTCCGTTAGTTTGGACTGGTGTGAACACTCTGTCCAGAATCAGGAGCACATCAAACAACGCACTGGGGTTCGCTCCTAACCTTGGTGCGGACCAAACACACAGAAAATAACTCGATTCGAACAGTATTATTTGTTGTTTGACTGCGAGCGTTTGATTAAATGCACACATTATCATTATCAACTTGATATCTCTGAAACAGATTAGAGGAAACCAGGGCTATACAGGGGTTAAAGGTAACTGAATATATCGTGTTGACTGCGTGATGCAGTCAGAGCGTCTATTGCGTTGTTTTCCTCCTGCGTGTTGTTGGAAGACCAAAGCCAAAGTAATATGACGATTAGGACACGTAAGTGATGCTACATGATGATCACATAGATGGATTTAACGTGAGCATTTTTCTCCAATAAACAAAATGGACTTGCATGGACACAGAGTTTTGTCTAGGCAGTTTAGTTTGTTTAAACTGTGGCAATGTGAAACCAACCAACAATACAATGTAGCAAATAATCAAACTCTGATTGGAACTATAGCTCAGAATCACGTGTGAAAACGCCCTAAGAAGCAACACAATGAGATTGTGATTCAAGGCATTGACTACTGATTAGTTCCAGTTGGAGGACTGAGAATTTTATTTGACCAGAGTGCGATTTCATTTGTACTAGATTAGGGAATGTGTGTGTGTGTGTGTGTCCCCCCCCGTGAAAGAAACTTGTGTTCATACTGCACCTGCCTTCTCTTTGAGAGAAATAAAATACAATTCCCGAGAGAAAATTTGGAGTAAGATTGTTTTTTTTGTTGTATCTAGCCAAGCTCCAAACTTTAATCAGACTTCAAAGACCTTTGCCAGCCTTTCTATTCCCCTATTACATTTCAATACTTTCCGCTGGCCGTGTTCCTCCTTTCATACAACCAGAGAAACGGATTCATCTGCCCGAGTTTCATTGGACCATTCCTTGGGTGTGTCATTTTAAGCAACTATCAATAACTTAATCGTAAAGCCATTCAAATGTCTCGCTTTGGTCCCCAAATCAGAAAACATTACACAGCTAATGGAACAATTACAAAAAGTTGTCCTGCTTTTCTGCGGGTATTTAAAATAGGACTCCATAAATATAGCTGGTCTGTCCTCGACAAAAAAAAAAAAAACGTTTCTCAACCTTGAGTAAAATGTTGATTTCGTAGCTTTTATAACGTTTGTCATTCAATACTAGAGACTTCCTTGTAATTCTATTCAAAGTGCCTGTCACGTTCTGACCTTAGTTCCTTTGTTATGTCTTTGTGTTAGTTTGGTCAGGGCGTGAGATGGGGTGGGTAGTCTATGTTCTTTTTTTCTATGTTGTGTTTATGTGTTTGGCCTGGTATGGTTCGTTTGTTGTCTCTGATTGAGAATCATACTTTTCCCACCTGTGTTTTGTGGTTGATTATTTTCTGTTTTAGTGTTTTACGCACCTTACAGGACTGTTTCGGTTTTTGTTTATTTTCACGTTGTTCTTTTGTATTTTCAGTGTTCAGTAAAATAAATCATCATGAACACATACCACGCTGCGCATTGGTCCGACATTTCACACTCCTCGTCAGAGGAGGACGAAGAATTCCGTTACAGTGCCGTAGGCTACCTAACTGATAGTGTCGATGTATTGCTTTATGTCAGAGATTGATGGGAGAGGAAAGAGTCATTACAAAGTCCAAGAGTTAGTAACCAAATATATCCTCTCATCAGGTGACTGAATAACGTTCTGAGGGATAATTACCATGAAATAATGATGCCAATGTAACTCATAATGATAGGGACCCTGGGCTCTGGCACTATGTCAAAATGTGAGAACAGATTCATATTCACACAGTCACACATGCACTTACTAGTATTGTCAGAATACCAAAAAAATACTACATTTATAATTCCCCCATTAATTATTTCCCTGACATGTGTAGCAGTAGAATCATTTCAGCTATTGTGTTGAGAGATCAGTTATTTTCCTGAGAGCTGCGGTCTGGGGGAATTAGTTTAACCAATGGCAGTTCAGGTACTGAATGCAAAACAACAGCAAACAGACCACATCCTTCTACATCAGCAGACAGAACCTCCTGAGGCTCTATTTCCTTGGTTAAGGGTCGTACTGTTGTGGACAGTACAGCTTAGCCAATATCCCACCAGCTGAGAGGTGGGGCGGCTACCTTCAAACACTCTCGTTTTTGATTGTGATTCTGATCCCACACAGCACAGTGTTGAAGAGGATTTAGGGGGCTGCTTTCTAGGGAAAATGAGCTAACCTGGTTATCTGCTGGGTATTACAGTGGTGTTGCGCCTCTCACGGCAAACTGAATCCGATTTGTGCCCAGCGAATTATGGCCAATCACATGTCCTGGAAGCTGGCTGGGTAGGGCGGAGGAGGGACAAAAGGACACTGTCTGACTGGTCATTGTATAGAGAGAGAGAGAGAGAGAGAGAGAGAGAGAGAGAGAGAGAGAGAGAGAGAGAGAGAGAGAGAGAGAGAGAGAGAGAGAGAGAGAGAGAGAGAGAGAGAGAGAGAGAGAGAGAGAGAGAGAGAGAGAGAGAGAGAGAGAGAGAGAGATCCTCTCTAAGTCGGCTCTGGGTTCGGCTAAGCAACCTGAGTGAGGTTATTGTTTTTAGCAGGTAGCACATCACAGCCATTTGAAATCCCAGGGGGGAGGGAAGGCTGTTCAACTGATTAGGGGTGGAAGCAACGTAAGTTTTAGCATGTCAAAAGACAGCTTTTACCTGACATTGTATTATTCATCATGGTTACAGTTGTGATTAAAACAGATGGTTACAAGTTGGGGAGATGTGGCAAACGGACTCTCAAAAAAAGGCAGGAGTTGTAATGTTTCGCGGTGTTACTGTATATGGGAAAGCCCCATAGACACACATTGGGTTTCACAATCACAATCAGTTTGTGTTTCCGTTTAGCTAATAAGACAGAAGTAATAGTAAAAGTGTGGCTGGTTGGATCGTCACATTTCAAGTCATCAGCGCATCTATATACTGTAGATGGATGAACCGTCAATACTGTGCATTTCTACTGTATAGAGAACTAGAGAACTATGTTTGAAGCATGACGTTGAAGTGTAAAGTGAGCTACGGGGGCCACACCCTGTCAATGTATGTGTGTGTGCCTGTGTCTGTTTTTCGTCATGGCCTGTCATTTTGTTTTTGTCTGAACATAAAGAAGACATCAAGCTTGCTTCACATCAGACAGATGAATGATAGTGCAGCTCACCGTCGATGACAGACTGAAAAAGCCGACCTCCAAAACTATGCCGTGACTAAGCAGACTGTTTTGCGCAATCTGTGTCTTAGCTGTCTATATGGCTCAGCGGAGGGCGGGCTGAGGGCTAGGTTTGTCTGGGTGTCTGAGGCAGGGTTTAGTCATCTTCCCCCAGTGTGGGACTGCTGCTAGTATGTGGGGCCTTCCCCGTCATTACTGGCTGCTTGGAGTTGGGTGGGCGTGCCAGCTCTGTCCCTCATCGCTAGGCACACTAACTCCAGTAATGCACTTCTCTTCTCTCTTCGTTTCCCGGATGGGGCACAGCTGAAGCTGATGTTTTTTTTTTTACATGGACAGGCACGCTCGCCTGTCACGGGCGGAATGAGTTATGCTCCGTCCTACGCCCACTCGGTCTATTCCTCCGACTTCCATGTACGGTCATTATCACCTCAGCGCAAGCCGGGTTGTGGTTTGCAGCGGTAGCGGCGGAGGTAACATTGATGGCGTGGTGAAATAGGAGGTAGAATGAGGTGTTGCTAGGCGGGGTTGCTAGGCGGGGTTGTGGCTGAGGCATTTATTGGATTTGCGCGGGGGGGGGGGATTTACGGGCCCGACATGAAAGAGCTGTGAAGCAGCATACCTCCCCTCCCGAGAGCGTGACCTGTGGCTTTGGAAACCCAGATCACCTGAATCAAGAGCTGGCAGTAATTGGAGGGTGTCAGAGCTGTGGTGAAAACTACTGGGGTTGGCTAAAATATTTGTAGTTGTTGTCGGTTTTTTTGGGGGGGGGGGCTAGTAATCTGAGCTGTTTTTCAGTTGTTGTTTTTTTGTCGACATTCAAGTGTTTGTTGAATAGAATACAGCTCGCCTCTCATCTCACTGTTGTGATTCCGTGATGCCAATTTTGGTACCATGTCCCCACTCGCACAGATGTGTCCCTCTTTCCACTGATCATTTCCTGTCTGCTTGCCAGACAGAACAAAAAAAAAACACTTTTACCGCAAATATGTGGTGTTTGAAAACACAGCCTTGATGATTGTGCTGCTCCTGCTTTATCTTTTTTTTGACAGACTCTGGTACTCTGGCCACAACAGTACCAGGGGTGCTGATGATCTCTTTCTTTCCCAACATACTGCACCCCTGCATCTGTTCAAATTGTTTCAAGTAGGCAGGGTTATTTCCCACACTGGGGGAAACGATAGTCTGCCTTTGGCCTGGAATCCACAGGCATGGGCCTGACTCAGTGTTTCCAAAAAGGTAGAGGCAGACAGGGAGAGGCCTGTCGGCTTGGCCTGGATCTGTTGGCAATCAGCACAATGTGTCCAACCAGTGCTCAGTGCAAAATTACAGACTTGGCTGGAGGGGCTCTGGATATGATTTCCCTGCGATGGATGCTGTCCAGGACTGTGATTAAGGGCATAAGAACTCTGATTAATATGATCATCTTGGTGATGACAGAGGTATTTCTAGAATGGATGTTTATGATGATAAGCCTCGGCGATCACATTTTCCCCCTATTCCTGCGAAACGGTTGTGTGGAGGTCTAATTTGAAATGTTAATATTTGCCGAGGCGTTGCCAAAAACACAAGATTTATTCGCAGCTGATAAGGGAATGAGTATGCGGGGTTAAGGCAGTTTAAGGCAGGCAGAGCTGCCTCTGTGGGAAGGCATAGATAAGTAGCCATAATGCTCCAAACCCCTATATAATAGCCATGCCTGGATTCTGACCCAAGCAGGGCCCCATCAGTCACCAGCACACTGCATTTTATGAATTATCTTGCGTTTCAATCCCTGTATGGCTTGGATATCCAATCAAGGATTGAGATGCATGCGCCGGGGGCCTGGGGCTGTGCTTTGACCTTTAATAGAAGTGAGGAGGAGGTGGAGGGCCTTGTGGCTGGTTAGCAGCGGATCCTGTAAATATCCACAGTCGCGGTCAGACCTACTCTTAGGAACGTTTGTCCGCGTGAGCCACTGCTGTAATCTGCCTCTGTGCCTTTTCACGCCAGAGCCCCTTTGTTTTATTAAGATAAATGACGACGCCACTGTGTATGCAAACGCATATCTCTGCTCAGGCCTGTTAGTGTATCTGAAAAGACATGCCCGGCAGCTGCCTGCAGTAGAAAGGTCATTGAGGCGGGCGATAAGCAGAACCAAGCGTCTTGCGTTAGTACATTACCGCCCGTCCCGCTACTTTCATTTCTCATCTGGGCCGCATCTGTTGTTTCACAGACGATTCCCTGTGACATTCAGTGTGCTGAGCAGGACTTAGATATCATCATTAGAATACGACTCCCAAGGAGAGAAAAAAAGGGATTTGGAGGAGCATGGGCATGACATATTTTTATGACTTCATTATTGGGCGGTGAATTCCGTTGATCTCTGGGAAATGCTGCAATTAGGAGCCGGGATCCGGGATGTGGTACTGTACATCTTCCAGGAAGGCTGTTCTGTTCTGTTCTCCAACTGGGATTTAATCTAATTAAGTGAGTTCAGATGGACTCCCAACAAAACCAGGATTTATTTACAAAGCCGCAGAGCTCTCACTCCGTTTCTGACCTTGTCATTGACTTCTGACGACCGCCGTGAAACACGCTTGCGTTTATAGCGCCGATGAAATTTTTCTCCTCTCACATCCAGGCCTTCTGTTTATAGTCAGTGAAATTTTGATTGCCAACGGAAGTCAACGAAAGCCCTCATTTGGCAGCTAGTAAAATGTATTGCGTTAAATTGAGCTCTCGTATACTCCCCGATGTGAGCAACAGAGGATTTGACAGAAATGTGTAGCTGAAGTGCACATTTTATGAGGAAGTTATTGCATGTAAAGAGGCCAAATTTGACTTCAGGGGTGAATGCATGGTCTCGGTGTAGTGTTGTGGTTTGTACTGTAGTACACAAACCTTTGTTTACTCCGTATGTTATAGTGTCTTTCTTTTTCTGGGTTCAGACATGTATTATTGTCTGTGCCATCATTATAGTACATTAGCCCAGTTGACTATTATAAGCAGGGAAATGTCCTAATGAAGACAGAATTCTTATGGCCCCTGGCCTTGAAAACAAAACCTCAACTCTCCTTATTCTCTTGGAGGAATCGGGGTGTGTCTCAGAGAGGCTGATGATAGGCTGCCAGCCCGGTTAGCCCTGTTCCCTAATTTGGCCACTGACACAGAGCAGCGGAGTGGATTTTAAATAAGTGGGGTCCCTGCTGGCTAAACAATTATGCAACAAAGTTGACCAGTGATTTATGCATCTGTTACACAACCGAATGCTATTTACAGATTAGGACAGTGTTCACACAGCATGGGCCGGCCATCGAGGGGCAGGGTCAAACGAACGAACGAACGAACTCCCTGTCAGCACGCGATGGAGGGGGAATGATGCGCATGGCGCATAATGTCAGTGTAGCATGAACATTTAAAGCAATTTTTTCCCCGCTGACCCTCTGCTATGAGTCACACACGCAGCTTCACAGCCCGGCACAAAGCTCTACTCATGTTGTTATGGAGGGTGACACACATGAGACCTACTGAAACGCATTAAATCTCATTTCTTTGCAGACATAAAATTGGGCGATCGTGAAATTATTCATTGGTGATTCAAATTCCGGTCCCGAAAGCTTTTCTTCTATTTTTTTTGAAAAAGATATAGTATATCATTGTCACATGACATGTAAAAAAAATAGTAGTAACATACAGTACATGATAGACGGTGACACTTTCAGAAAAGTTCTGAAGCCAAGAAATTTGGATTCAATATCTCACTGATCCAGGAGAATACAAATTAATATACGATAGGGAGGCTGGGTTTCCTAAAAAGGTCTTTGAGCGGGAAAATAATGATGTGAAAATGTCATTTTGAAGGCTCCCGTCTAGCTGTCAGTACTGAAGTGTTAGATATGTATTCATCATTGGCACCTCAGTTGTGGAGCTGTCAGTTCTCCGATGGAACATGAAAGAGCCAGCCTCCCCAAATCAGTATTTGCTAATTGCTTTGAAACAGATTCCCCCGTGACCTCCCTTGCAAAGGTGTCCGATATTCCAGCATTGTCATTATGCAGGCAGTGAGTTTCCTCGAGCCGTTTCTAACTCTATTTTGAATCACACCCCATCAAGGGTACTTATAAAAATGGGGTATTTTCACACATCCTCATTTATACATAGCACTCACACTGAATTAGAATCAGATAAACTATAGAGGTGATCAATGAAGTGTAACCTACCGATGAATAATATGACATTATAGCTTTAGCTACAATTTATAGATCCTTATTGTCTGTTCGTAATGTCTGGTTTGAAAAGAGAATGAGATTGCCAAGTGATGGCAGTGATAGGAGACAAGACTCGTTTAGCTGAAGGTGCCCGAGCAGAGCTTGGGCATTTCTCAGTTACAAAGAACTCCCCTCAGCGATGTCATCCACGTGAAAGCTGAAGCCCTCAAAAAAAACGAAAGCGTTACTTAACTGGCTGAACGATTTACATCGGCAGTGGTCGCTCTCTCTGTCTCCCTCCCCGGCTCTAAATGGAGGCGACAAAGCTGTGAGCGGCAGATGGGGAAGCACATTTCCGTGTGTGGCTCGTCTTGGCGGGCAAGCAGGAGAGAGGGCGGGCGGAGGACACTCACGGGTGGAGGCCCACTAGCCAGAACCTTGTCACGCCAATTCCGATAGTTCCACTCACATTCATCAAAGGCCGAGCCTATCATTGTCTGAGGTTTTTATTTCCAGACTCACTGAGCCTCTACTGACTGCGCTGAACACAAAAAGGGAATTTTCCCTCGCTCTTCTTTTTCATGTCTGCTCCCAGTGTGCAGCCTACTGAGTGATTTGAATACCTTTCACTACTAGGCTACTAGGCCCCGGCTGGTTTCAGCCCAGGCAGCACTACACTGCCTCACAGCCAATCAAGCTATATAGCTTCGGGAACCTAGGTGTAACAATGAGAGAGTTCAACCACTACCTACACACAAACACACGCACACACACGCACACACACGCACACACACGCACACACACACACACACACACACACCAGTTCTACTTCCCCTGGCCCACTGCTTCAGCGTCCCTCTCTCTCCTGGGCGCCGCCAACATTTAATACCAGGGAGTTTTTCTCTCTTATGGGAGTCACAATGTCAAATGAGAAGTCATCAGAATTATGTCATAGCTCGTTAGCGTAAACCCTGGGACCATTCTGTCGCCGATCTTGATGTTTTCATAGACTTCTGGAAAAGATGTCTAAAAAAAGCTCCCAGTCTATTAAAGTTGAGTGCCTTAACAAAGTGGGTCATAAATATCAAAATGATGGTCTCTACAAGGATGAAATCCAGAGGACGCTGGTCAGACGAAAAACAACTTACTTGTGTAATACAGGTCTGAGGTGGTTGCTGTCTGTGTGATATCACATCCGTTTCCGTAGTCTAATATTTATATCATAAGCCAATGCGGGTCTATGTTGTCTGTAGGTGTTTATGGTGTTGGGAAAAGAATGGCGCGGGAGGGAATGGCGGCCGTTTTACGGGCTCCTGACCAATTGCTACTTTTTGTATTTATTGGTGCTGAGCGTAACTTTTTTGGTGCATAATGATTCCGCCACAGGAGGTTGGTGGCACCTTAACTGGGGAGGACGGGCTCGTGGTAACGGCTGGAGCGGAATTGGTGGAATGGTATCAAATATATCAAACACATGGTTTGATGCCATTCGATTCGCTCCGTTCCAGCCATTATTATGAGCCGTCCACCCCTCAGCAGCCTCCACCGGTTTCCGCCATTGTTTTCCTATGACCGAAAATAGCTAACCTCGATTAGGAGGAGGGTGAGGCGAATGACATATTGATTAACCCCGGACAAGGCCTTATAGAGGCCGGCGCTGTGAGACTACAGCAGCGAATGAATACATCGCCTCTATCCAAATGTTCTATTGGCGAATGTGCAACCGCTGGAGAATAAACTGGACGAGCTCCGTTCGAGTCTATCCTATCAGCGGGACATTAAGAGCTGTAATATGCTATGCTTCTCGGAGACATGGCTGAACAAGGACACGGATAATGTAAATCAATTTGGTTTCATGCATCGGCTGGACAGAACCGCAGAGTCTGAAAAGACCAAGGGTGGTGGTGTTTGTCTCTTTATTAACAACAGATCTCTAATATTAGGAAAGTCTCAAGGTTGTGCTCACCTGAGTATGAATACCTCATGATAAGCTGCAGACCACACTGTTTACCAAGAGAGTTTTCATCTGTATGTTTCGTAGCTGTCTATTTACCACCACAAACCGATGCTGGCAGTAAGACCGCACTCCATGAGCTGTATAAGGCCGTAAGCAAACAAGAAAATGCTCATCCAGAGGTGGCGCCCCTAGTGGCCGGTGACTTTAATGCAGGAAAACTGCAATCTGTTTTACCACATTTCTACCACCTGTGCAACTAAAGGGATAGAAACTATAGATCATCTTTACTCCACACAGAGACACATACAAAGCTCTCCATTTGACAAATTGGACCATAACTCTATCCTCCTGATTCCTGCTTACAAGCAAAAACTCAAACAGGAAGAACCAGTGACGCACTCAATATGGAAGTGGTCCAATGAAGCGGATGCTAGGGATACAGGGATTCATCCGATGACATAGAGGAGGTTACCACATCAGTCACCGACTTCATTAATAAGTGCATCGAAGACGTTGTCCTCACAGTGACCGTACGTACAGGACCAGGCAAAAGTTTGGACACGCCTACTCATTCAAGGGGTTTTCTTTATTTTTTAAATTCTACATTGTAGAATAATAGTGAAGACATCAAAACTATGAAATATCACATATGGAATTATGTAGGTACCAAAAAAGTGTTAAACAAATCAAAATATATTTGAGATTCTTCAAAGTAGCCCTTTGCCTTGATGACAGCTTTGCACACTCTTGGCATTCTGTCAACCAGCTTCACCTGGAATGCTTTTCCAACAGTCTTGAAGGAGTTCCCACATATGCTGAGCACTTGTTGGCTGCTTTTCCTTCACTCTGCAGTTCAACTCATCCCAAACCATCTCAATTGGGTTGAGGTCGGGTGATTGTGGAGGCCAGATTTCAAGCAAATCACCCTAGTCCCTGTACCTAAGAACACCAAGGTAACCTGTCTAAATGACTAACACACTGTAGCACTCACATCTGTAACCATTCACATCTGTGGACATCCTGACGGGCCGCCTGCTGGTGGTCAGGGTAGGCATCAACACATCCGCCATACTGACCCTCAAGGGTTTTGTGCTCAGTCCCCCCCTGTACTCCCTGTTCACCCACGACTGCATGGCCGCGTACGACTCCAACACCATCGTTAAGTTTGCCGAAGACACGATGACGAGGAGACAGGTCAAAGACCTGGTTTATAGGGAGGAGGTCATAGAACTGGCCTATAGGGAGGAGGTCAGAGACCTGGCCTATAGGGAGGAGGTCAGAGACCTGGCAGTGTGGTGCCAGCACAACAACCTCTCCCTCAACGTGGGCAAGACAGAGGAGATGGACTACAAGAAAAGGAGGGCAAAATATACCCCCATTCACATCAACGGTGCTATGGTATTGTGGGTCGAGACCTTCAAGTTCCTCGGTGTCCACATCAACAACCTATCATGGTCCGAACACAGCAACACAGTCGTGAACAGCGCACAACAATGCCTTTTCCCCTTCAGGAGGCTGAAAAGGTTAGCATGGGCTCTCAGATCCTCACAAAAAGTTCTACAGCTGCACCATTCATAGCAACTTGACTGCTCGGCATCCGACCGCAAGGGGCTACGGAGGGTAGTGTGTACGGCCAGTACGTCACTGGTGCCGAACTCCTTGCCATCCAGGACCTTTATACAAGGCGGTGTCAAAGGAAGTGGTCAAAAACTCCAGCCACCCAAGGCATAGACTGTTGTCTCTGCTACCGCACGGCAAGCAGTACCGGAGTGCCGAGTCTGTGACCAAAAGGCACCTGAACAACTTCTGCCCCCCGAGCCATAAGACTGCTGAACAGTTAATCAAATGGTTACTCAGACTATTTACATTGACCACTATATTACTTATTTATTTATCTGAATTGTTTTGCACTGACCCTCTTGCGCTGGCTCTATGCACTCTCACTAGACTCAACCCACACACTCACGCATACCACGCACACACACACACACACACACACACACACACACACACACACACACACACACACACACACACACACACACACACACACACACACACGCAAACACACGCAAACACACACTCACGCATACCACGCACACACACACACACACACACACACACACACGCAAACACACACTACACACACTCACGCATACCACGCACACACACACACACACACACGCAAACACACACTACATACGCTCACACATACAAAACACACAAACACATGCATATTGACGCCACACTCACACATAGACACACTTTACATAAGTTGCTGCTACTCATTTTATTATGTCTTGATTGCCTAGTCACTTTTACCCCTGCCAACTTGTACATATTTTATCACCTCAGTTACCTCAATGACCTCATACCCCTGCACATTGACTCGGTACTGACACTCCTTGTATATGACCTCGTTATTTATTGTATTTGTTGTGTTTATTGTGTTGCTCTTTCCTTTTTTTATTCATCATATATGTGGCTTACTTTTTAACTCTGCACTGCTGGGAATGGGCTCGTAAGTAAGCATTTCACTGCAAAGTCTACACCTGTTGTATTCGGGCACACGTGACCAAAAACATTTGATTTCAAATGTCCCTGTTGTCAGAAGATTTCCTGTCTGTTGCGCAGAGCCTGTTGAAGAATAGATGCAGCAATCTACCCCTTGTATTGGATTTAAATGCTGCCAAGTAGCTGTGGCTTTTAGGATGGTATACGGTAAGTCATCTAGTATAATCAATCAACAGTGTGGGCGTAAGATACTCAAGCGTGACTTCAGTAGTTTTGGTAATTAAAAGACGAGTAGTTTATAGCCTAGATTTGGTTCACAAGCCGAGCGGAGGAGCAGAAAGAAAGAAGCTTCGTTAACGAGCTGCCATTTTTTTTTTCTGCCTCTGACACGGCTTTCGCCACTGTAGACTTACTCAGAACCAACCGGCTGAGTGAAAGAAGCGGATATTAAAATGTCCCTGCATAATGTATTCATGAAGGTTTTCAAGTGCGGCACGTGAGAGAGAGAGAGAGAGAGTAGGTTTCTGGATCAGTTAGCTTTACAGGGGAGGTGTTGGGGGGGGTCACTAATAAGATCTATAATATTGCAGAGTGAGCGATTGCACAAATGCTTTCCCCCAAACAGTCACTTAGAGACAGGCATAACACTTATACCATTTTCTGGTACACTAAGCCCCTCAGGTATGTTAAAAGTCTCAGAGTGGCTGACTGGGTTCTGGCCTCCATAATTTGAGGTATGTCGTTAATGGCTGTCACAGGGTGCTGCCTGAGTAGTAATCCACAGGGGAGAAGCCGGTTCTTAAAGGCCAATGGTACCCTTTACTTTTTGGAATTACTATCCTGGAATTAGGGTTTTCTCTCCTGTGGAACTGATCTGCAAATTGTTTGTCTCTATGTCACCCATGGCTGAGTGAGGGAGGGAGGGAGGTGAGGGAGGGAGGCGAGGGAGGGGAGGGAGCGGTGAGATGGAGGAGTTACATTTTTTGGGCTGCTGGGTGACTGACTGAATCATAGCAGCAGAATGCCTAAGGCCAGAGGGGGCTAAATGAGGTGAAGCTGATGATGAGGTCTGGTTGTGTGTGTCACAGTGTTACAACTCATCATAGAAACACCTCAGTATAATTACAGATCTCAGACAAGAGACTGAACGTCTCAATCTATTTTATTGGCTTTGTCATGTTTTCTTTGAGGAACGGTGGCTCACGCAAGCTGCTGCTGCTGTCCTAGTTTAGCTGAAAAGAGGGAGAGAGCGAGAGAGAGACACACAATAGCCAGCGTCTTCGTTCAACCTCCAAACAAATAGTCGGAGGCAAGTAACCGACAGTAAAGTGTAAAAAGATCCAATTACTGAGCTACAAGTGCTTTCAGCTGTACAAATGTCACTTTAGATTGCATCTATCTATATATCTACCCACATCAATGGCTGCTGAAATCCTCCCAGGGTAATTGACACGTTTATATGAAAACAAAATGCCAGAGCAGAACCTCAGGGAGGAACACACACTAGAGGTGTCTTGAGGCAGTTCTAAACTCAAACCAGGACTTACATCAATCAGGAGAAGGGAGGCTGTCTGCACTTATTAAAGGGCTAGTCACATGACAGGGTGCAGAGAACAAGCATCAAAGCCGGTCCAAGTTAAGCTGCCCTAACCACTTGTTGTGACTCCGGAAAGGAAAACTTAATTGTCCCTGTAACTGCCCGGCCATCGTGAGAAGGATATATTGTTCACGTGTTTTGGTTGGGTTGATGGGATTATATGTGACATGTCAAAACAGGGGGTTGTGACAGGGTCTTTGGTGTCCACTGTCCACCGTGTGCATTATTGTCAGGAATGCAGATGAGCCCGAACAAGGTTTTAATCCAGCAGCAGTCATTAGCGGGGAGGGCATCTTAAAACAAATCTGGGGTCAGGCCGTGTTAGGGCAAAGAGAGCGCCGAAAGCTCCTCTCCCACCGGGTCACTGAGCAGCATGACACCGAAACATCAGCACTTTATCTACTTTTAGCTCCAACACCAACCTTCCTTCCCACACAATCAGGGTTCTTTCCTCCCCTCCTTCCGATGAGGAATTCCTTTGCCATCTCATCTTATAGGATATAAGGATATACTTTATATCCGGGGTAGTCAACTACTATTTTAGAAGGTCCGTTCACACATTTTTCTTAGATGTCAAAGGTTCGGATTAATATTGTCGTTTATCGGCGTAGTAACAAACCCCAACCTCGTAACCCATTTGACCTCAAACTGTTCCCACCCCTCTTGTGGGCTTGGAGAAGATTTGCCATTTTTAAACTCATTCCCGGCAATTCAACACCATGCCATGGGGCAGATAGAACATTTTGCAGTTTTAAAGCAAATTTCCGCCAGTTCTACACATTTTGCCATGTCTTGTGTGTTTTGATACCACGAAATCAATGGGGACCCCTGGGGGTCGAGGTCACTGGATACATAATCTGGCTGTGAAAACTACAATATTTAGATACAGTTGAAGTCGGAAGTTTACGTACACTTAGGTTGGAGTCATTAAAACTCGTTTTTCAACCACTCCACTAGTTTCTTGTTAACCTAACTATAGTTTTGGCAAGTCGTTTAGGATATCTACTTCTTGCATGACACAAGTAATTTTACCAACAATTGTTTACATACAGATTATTTCACTTATAATTCACTGTATCACTATTCCAGTGGGTCAGAAGTTTACGTACACTAAGTTGATTGTGCCTTTAAACAGCTTGGAAAATTCCCAAAAATGATGTCATGGCTTTAGAAGCTTCTGATAGGCTAATTGACATCATTTGAGTCAATTGAAGGTGTACCTGTGGATGTATTTCAAGGCCTACCTTCAAACTCAGTGGCTCGTTGCTTGACATCATGGGAAAATCAAAACAAATCAGCCAAGAACTCAGAAAAACAATTGTAGACCTCCACAAGTCTGGTTCATCCTTGGGAGCAATTTCCAAATGCCTGAAGATACCACGTTCATCTGTACAAACAATAGTACACAAGTATAAACACCATGGGACCACGCAGCCGTCATACCGCTTAGGAAGGAGACGCGTTCTGTCTCCTAGAGATGAACGTACTTTGGTGCAAAAAGTGCAAACCAATCCCAGAACAACAGCAAAGGTCCTTGTGAAAATTCTGGAGGAAACAGGTACAAAAGTATCTGTATCCACAGTTAAATGAGTCCTATATCAACATTACCTGAAAGGGCGCTCAGCAAGGAAGAATCCACTGCTCCAAAACCGCCATAAAAAAGCCAGACTACGGTTTGCAACTGCACCTGGGGACAAAGATCTCACTTTTTGGAGAAATGTTCCCTGGTCTGATGAAACAAAAAAAAGAACTGTTTGGCCATAATGCCCATAGTTATGTTTGAAGGAAAAAGCGGGGGCCTTGCAAGCCAAAGAACACCATCCAAACCGTGAAGCACGGGAGTGGAGGTGCTTTGCTGCAGGAGGGACTGGTGCACTTCACAAAATAGATGGCATCATGAGGCAGGAACATTTGGTGGATATATTGAAGCAACATCTCAAGACATCAGTTACAGGAAGTTACAGTTTGGTTGCAAATGGGTGTTCCAAATGGACAGTGACCCCAAGAATACTTCCAAAGTTGTGGCAAAATAGCTTAAGGACAACAAAGTCAAGGTATTGGAGTGACCATCACAAAGCCCTGACCTCAATCCCATAGAAAATGTATGTGCAGAACTGAAAAAGCGTGTGCGAGCAAGGAGGCCTACAAACCTGACTCAGTTACACCAGCTCTGTCAGGAGGAATGGGCCAAAATTCACCCAACTTATTGTAGGAAGCTTGTGGAAGGCTACACAAAACGTTTGACCCAATTTAAACAATTTAAAGGCAATGCTACCAAATACTAATTGAGTGTATGTAGACTTTTGACCCACTGGGAATGTTGTTGAAAGAAATAAAAGCTGAAATAAAAAATTCTCTCTCCTATTATTCTGCCATTTCACATTCTTAAAATAAAGCGGTGATCCTAACTGACCTAAAACAGGGAATTTTTACTAGGATTAAATTTCAGGAATTGTGAAAACTGAGTTTAAATGTATTTGGCTAAGGTGTATGGACATTTCTGACAGGTTAAAAATTGCTTTTTGTTATGTCAGTGAATAACATAACAAGAGGTTAACTGCCGGTTCACTAGCAAATTAATTTCAAATTTGAACCTTGTTCAGAAAGTGAAAAGCCCAATTGAGTTCCTAAAAATGTGATTTTTGTGTTTTGTCGGGACCCTCGGTCCATATTGAACCCGTTCTGGGGCCGAATCCGAACTGCGGTCCGCCAGTTGAGCATGGCTGCTCAATATTGTTAGCAATTTAAGCTTGGAAGTAGATGGTCATGCTCTCCTGTCCTTAGTGATGCTCTCAGTGATTCTCTCCAGTGGTTCTCTCCAGTGATTCTCTCCTGTGATTATCTCCCCAGAACAAAGGGACAGGATCTTGTTTTATTACCCAGCACTAGGCTGTGGTTGACCAATTAGAAGTCCTTGCAGTACAACTGGGCCAATGGCCAAATAACAAGTACCGTATTTCAGGCTCACTGTATAGACAAATTCCTGCCATGACTCTGACCCATTGATAAGTAATTCCCCATTACAGAAAAAAAACACTATTTCCATTGATTGTTAATTCTATTGACTTGTCATCTTCTTGACCTCTTTTCCTCCGTCTCTGGGTTGTGTATTTTCCGACATATTCTTACAATATCAATAACTTAACGTTCAACGAGGACTATTTTCCATTTTCTGTTGAAGTTTCGGAGTTGAACCGCATCGGTCATAATTTGTGGTTCTGTGAAAATAAAAGCGTAATTTCATTCAGAAGCCAGCTGGCCTTGAGGCACGACTGTGTGGTTGATACTGTAGATGGGAGTAGGGTATCAGCCGTCAATCTGTCCGTCTTCAAGCTCACACCACCAATGAGCAATGCATGCCCCATCTGCACAAATATCGGAATTCAATGTCTTGGGTTTATTATCTTTGCTTAAAGAAAGGCGTCTATGTGTTTACTTCCTCTTGCTTAACTGTGGACATTTATTTATTTATTTTTTTAAATGTGTGAGAATTTCAATATTCAGAGCTGCTACAATGTACAATTACAATCGTAACTTCATAGCTCGTCACACCAGGTGCAGCAACAATACACTGTCTGTGCAGTAGACGTAGATAAAAATAGACCAACTTTCAGAGTTCATGCCCAGTGCAACAGATAATTACTCAGCTATAAACTAGGTGTCACAAGGTAACAGGTACATTTCTCCGAAATGCTTTTTGAATGCCTCTGCCATGTGGGAGAATAAGTGCTGCCTGTTCCATCCGGAGTATCAACGGAATTAATTAAACTTAATTGTCATTCATAACCCACGTTCCAGTTTTACACTGGTTGAGATAACGCTATCTTCCGCTGTTTCGACAGTAATTGAAATTTCCATTATGAGGTGTAAACATTTTAAAAGTGGCCATGTGAATATTCATCAGAGTGGTGGCAAAGCCACGAGGGCCACAGAAAGACTGTTGTTTAGCAGCTAGTGGAGGAGTGTGTGTGTGTGTGTGTGTGTGTGTGTGTGTGTGTGTGTGTGTGTGTGTGTGTGTGTGTGTGTGTGTGTGTGTGTGGACATGTTTAACTATACTTAAGGGGACCAGAAGTCCCCACAAGAATAGTAAACAATTTTTTTTTGACCAAATGGGGACATTTTGTTAGTCCCCACAAGGTCAAGTGCTATTTCTAGGTTTAGGGTTAGGGTAAAGTTTAGATTTAGGTTTAGGGGTTAGGGAATATAGGATTTTGAATGGGACTGAATTGTGTGTCCCTACAAGGTTAGTTTGCAAGACGTGTGGTGTGGTGTGGTGTGGTGTGGTGTGGTGTGGTGTGGTGTGGTGTGTGTGTGTGTGTGTGTGTGTGTGTGTGTGTGTGTGCGTGTGTGTGTGTGACAATGTGAGTTTGAGAAAGTAAAAGAAGTATACTTAGTTGAGAAAGACTCCAGCACACAGGTGCCACGATGTGAGTTGTGAGTATGTTTGCCCATCACGTATTGACACACTCCTTTTTCCAACAGCTCCCTCCCAAGTCAGTGAAGTCATCAAGGAGAGAGTGCAGCAGCGCAGCATCCAGCTCTCCTGGCAGGAGCCTGAGCAGCCCAATGGGGTCATCACCGAATATGAGATCAAGTACTACGAAAAAGTGAGTGTGTGATGCCCCGCTGAATCCATTAATGTTTGAGAGAGAGAGAGACAGTCTGTCTGTCTGTCTGATTGTGTGTGGTAGCTTTGAACACATACCAACTCTGGCTCTCCTCAACCCTCTCCCCCTATCTCTCTCCTGTTCTTCTTAGTTTCATTTAGCCTACTCTTCATTTTGCATTATATCTGCAAGACGCTGCGAGTGGAATCAGCAGGATTCTGCGAGTGCGTTCCTTTGTCTCAAAATTGAATGAGATGCTCATAAGATTTTAATCAGTCCCTGGTCCTTCACAGCCACCCACACACACGCATGCCAGGCAGCACACACTTCATTGCACTACCTTGCCAGCATTAACAATCTCTTACTGTATCTTCCCTCGCCCCCTCATATATAATAGAGCTCCCGTGTACTTTAACTCTGAACAGATGAGTGAGGAGGTTGATGAGGTTGAGGAGAGTGGGTTTAACACAACAAATCAAAGGGCTAGATTCCATGGCTCCTGAGGTTCCAGACCCTGTTGAGCACGACCTCTCAGGCTGCCAGGAATCAGTCTCCTGTGTCACGTACTGTGGCTGTAGTCTGCCCAGCTGTAAAATTGGAAACAAGCATGACTTCTCTCCTAATAGTCTTTGGCATTCCATTTGGTGTTTTTGCCGACAAAATAATTTACAGATCAACAGCAAAATACACAGTACACGCAGTCTGTAGATTCCAGACGGATTCCGAGCCTGGCATCGCAGAGTTTCTTTTCTGCCTATTGGCTTTGATAGAAAGCGTTTACAGCAGTGACTCTCACTCAACTGGTGGTCACAGGAGGATTTTAAGGGGTTGCGGGACTTGTGCAAGTATATATATATATATATATATATATATATATATATATATATATATATATATATATACATAAAAGATAGAATAATAAAACACAAAAAACATGACTTTGCTAGGTAAACGCTGCACTAAAACATTTATTTTGAAAGGATACCGCCGCACCGCTTATTGGTGCAGACTGTACACGTGCAGCGCGTCCTCAGTGGTGAAAAGGCTAGCTACACTCTGACTCGCAGGGTTTCGCGCTGCACACACTCACTGACCAATACAATAATGTCCTCGCCCCACACACACACAATGATCCAATTAAATGACAGATTTCCCGACACACACACACACACACACACACACACACACACACTGATCCAATAAAAATTTCATTCTGCCACATTGTTTTGTTTTAAATGTGACACGTCCAATCAGATAATACAGATTTTCTTCAGACAGCTGGCTTGATTGACAGCTAACTATGCAGATGTGTTCTGCAGGCATTGCACGTGTTGATAGTTAGCTGTCACTTAACTCATGTAGGCTAGCTGTCAGAGTAAAATCATGGACAACTTTTTAAAACATGCAGCTCCGACTTCATCTTCTGCTGCTTCCAACAACCTGCTCATTCCATGGTTTTTCTTTAGTTTGACTATTTTCTAGAATAATATTTTGTAGAATAATATGGAATCATGTAGTAACCAAAAAAGTGTTAAACAAATCCAAATCTATTTTATATTTGAGATTCTTCAAAGTAGCCACACTTTGCCTTGATGACAGCTTTTGACTGGTACTGTGTATAGAAGACAGGCAGGGTGAGTGTAGACCGCAGTGCGTCCTATGCAATGAGCTGTTAGCTAATGATAGCATCAAACCCTCCAAAATGAAAAAGCATCTGGACACCAAGCATCCAAGCCACAAAGATAAGACAGCTGACTTTTTAAAAAGGAAAATGTCAATATCTGGAGGCCTCACAAGATTCATTGAAGAACATATGCAAGGTACAAGAAAAAGCACTTCACGCATCATACCTTGTGGCCCAGCGCATTGCTAAGTGCAGAAAAGCCCACACCAGCACAGAGGATCTCATACTCCCTGCTGTGGTTGATATGTGCACTGAAATCGTGGGAGAGTCAGCCGCCAACAAACGTAAAACCACACCCCTATCCAATGACACCACGAGGAGGAGAATCCAGGACATGTCTGACGACGCAATGCACCAGACATCACAGCGCATCAGTGCAAATGGCCATTACGCACTGCAGCTTGATGAATCCACAGATGTGGCCAACCATGCAATTCTAATGGTCTATGTCAGACACGTCTTGGGTAATAACTTCGAGGAGCAGTTCCTTTTTAGTGCTGATTTGCCCACCACCACCACTGCAGAGGATATCTTTAACACAATGGATATGCTCCTGGGCTCCGTGGGATTGGTGTGTCGGTGTGACCACTGATGGGGCAGCTGCCATTACGGGAAAGCAGCAGCAGGTGCTTTATCATGCAGAGGTCCGCTGGCTTTCCAGGGCTAAAGTGTTGGGTCATTTTTGGGTCGTTTTTATGATCTTCGAGTCGGAGATTACTGAGTTTCTTTCGGAAAACAAGTCACCTCTGGCTGAACATTTCGATTGTGAGGAATAGCTAGTGCAGGTAGCCTACCTGCCAGATATTTTTGATCATCTGAATTCGCTCAGTGTGTCAATGCTGGGGAGGGGGCACAATCGATGTGAACAGAGGGTCAAAGTAGATGCCTTCAAGGTGAAGCTCACCGTTTGGGCAAGTCACGTTTCTAACGGAAGGATTGACATGTTTCCCAATGCCGATGTAGAGATTCCGAATCTGGTCAACAAAGCGCACGGCGACACACTGAAGAAAAAAAAAACATTGAACAGCATCTTGTCAAGTTGCAGGGAAAGTTTTGCAACTGCTTCCCGGAGGAGAACAGGAGACAAGACGACTGGATACGGGAGCCCTTTCGAGTGGAGATGGGAAGCGTCACGTTGCCGAGCAACGAAGAGGATCAGCTGGTGGAGCTGTCGATTGTTTGCGGACTGAGCATGCGTCTCCCGGGAAACGAGTATCCTGCTCTCGCCTTTCATGCAATTAGAATCATGCTACCGTTCAGCACTACCCATCTGTGTGAAAGTGGCTTTTCTGCTAGGGCCATGCTGAGAACTAAAAGCAGAAACAGACTGGACAGCCAGCATGTCCTCCGAGTTGACCTGTCAACCATCACCCCAGTTTCAATAAACGTATCAAACTGAAGAAACATTCCAGCTTTCTCACTGATAGGCCACACACACACAATAAATGTTGGGTCGCGATTCAATTGTCATTGTCAAAACATTTATGTTAAGGCCTCCCGGGTGGCGTAGTGGTTAAGGGCGCTGTACTGCAGCACCAGCTGTGCCACCAGAGACTCTGGGTTCGCTCCCAGGCTCTGTCATAACTGGCCGCGACCGGGAGGTCCGTGGGGTGACGCACAATTGGCCTAGTGTCGTCCGGGTTAGGGAGGGGTTGGCCGGTAGGGATATCCTTGTCTCATCGGTCACCAGTGACTCCTGTGGCGGGTCGGGAGCAGTGCGCGCTAACCAAGGTTGCCAGGTGCATGGTGTTTCCTCTGACACATTGGTGCGGCTGGCTTCCGGGTTGGATGTGCGCTGTGTTAAGAAGCAGTGCGGCGTGGTTGGGTTGTGTATCTGAGGACGCATGACTTTCAACCTTTGTGTCTCCCGAGCCCGTACGGGAGTTGTAGCGATGAGACAAGATAGTAGCTACTAAAACAAATGGATACCATGAAATTGGAGAGAAAACGGGGTAAAAAAATTTTTTTTAAATATATATATATGTTACAAAAATGGCTGTATCTTGGTGTCTATGATTGACAGGACTAATTTAACATAACACAAAGCCAATGTCTGTTCATCTCTAAAGGACCAGAAGGATCGCATCTACTCCACAGTGAAGTCCAGGTCCACGTCAGCCACAGTGAACAACCTGAAGCCCAGCACTGCCTACGTGTTCCAGATCCGAGCCTTCACCGCGGCCGGCTACGGCACCTATGGACCCCGGCTGGAGGTCACCACCAAGGAGGAGGCCTCAGGTACCAGCAGAACACATGCATGGGCGTGCACACACGAAAGGCACGCACGGACACACGCATGAGCACACACACACTCTATAGAGATGATTAGTGTGTTCAGACCTTCGCCGAGTTACTGCTGATCTCATAGCTCCAATTTTTCCTTTTAGAAATATGCTTGAGGATCGTCCACAAGGAGCAGTAGGTCTCAACTAAAGTGGCAGGGCTCAGAAATCATTGCTGTCCTCTCTCGCTGGTGTTTATATAGCAACTGAACTCACTTGATTTAAAATGCAAGAATTCTCCCAGTAATGCACCGTTTGCACTGACAACAGAAAGTGCCACTGCACCCATTCTTTTGAGCAATTGGTGGTTTGTCAATGCAAATAGTCTAGCAGTTTAATGTGTCTCTGAATGGGAGACAATCCAACCTGAATGTGTCGTTGTTTCAGGAGAAGGGCACCAGCATTACCATCTGGGACTATTAAGCCCACTTTCTGAAACAGTGGAGCCGTGCATGCGGAGGCTAGAAATAGAACTAGACACCCTTGTCTCTGTGGTAAAGGGCGAGAAGGGGGTTATCAGTCTCCCCGCTCACTCCTCATTGGTTCTATTATGCCCTGTAGATTCCAACGTCTGATGTGCTGAAAGTTCACACTGTGTGCCCTTTGTGTGTGTGTGTGTGTGTGTGTGTGTGTGTGTGTGTGTGTGTGTCCCTCTCCAAGCAGCCACCATTGTCTCCAGCGAGCAGAATCCCGTCATCATCATCGCGGTGGTGGCCGTGGCGGGGACCATCATCCTGGTCTTCATGGTGTTCGGCTTCATCATTGGGAGAAGGTACGCTCTCGCGGGCCCCATTGACTCTCCGCTGCTGTGAGTCTCTGCTTGTCAATTAGCCTTACTGTCACTCACTGGCCTCCATAGCCGTGGAGTCAGGCCACCACACACCACACGCACCCATCATCTGTGGCATGCTGTGCTAATGGTTTGTGATGCATCATTTTCCCCAGTCCTCACACTGTGAAGAAAAACGGGCCGTATTTCTTTTTTTGCATGTCTTTTTGTTGTTGTTCTAATGGATCCATTATAGAGACAAGTGGACTCTAAAATGAAAGGTTTTTGCTCATATTTCTGTGTGCGTGCGAGTGAGAGGGTGACGGCGCGTGCGTGTCCGTGTGCGCGTGCCTGTCCGTTATAACCCATGTGTTTGTGTATGTATGTGTGTGCATGTGTTACATCTGTGGTGTTTATATGCAGTAAATCACTCAGGTAGGATGAAGTACTGTCTGTCAGTGCTTCTTGCCATCTCCTACCAGAGCAACCGTCCTGTGTGTCAGTCACCATTACCGCCATTTCCTGGTGCGCTCCTCCTATGATGCTTCATTACTGTTATGGATAGCATTTCATCACAGCATGCCTTACATGGGGGTAGAGCCTTGTGCACATGGAATCTTTATATACATTTGACATATGAACCTGCATGTCAACTATGTGTGACTTGGATGTTTCCCATCCATCCATTTTTCAGTTTGCCAGCAAACACTATTGCAATTAATTACCTGCTTGAGGGTGCATTCAATACATCAGTGTTGCAAATGAACATTACAAGGAATGCTGATCAGTCTTTTACAGAGAACAGCATGTAGTAGTACCACACGAGGGTACTTTAGTTCAACTTCAGCAGCCACACTTTGTTCCCATCCCTCTCCGCTGGTACTGTATCTGTATAGACAGCGTCATGGCTGCATTAAGATTTGAGCAAAACAGACTGCCTTCTGCCTCTGCCCAATCAGTTGATTGTGTGTCCCTCTACCTCCCTCCCTGTCAGACACTGTGGCTACAGCAAGGCGGACCAGGAAGGAGACGAGGAGCTGTATTTCCAATGTGAGTCCCTTCTTTCCCCGCCAGCTCACACGCACACATTGAAACACCTCAACTACAGCACGGCCTCGCCGCGACACGGGAAATGGGTCCAACAACAAGGCCCCCCCGCGCCGTAATGTTTGATCCCTTTCATTTGATAGGTTTTTATTCGAATGAAAGACGGGAACCCTCGCACGAGCATCTGTTTGCGATTTAATGGACAAATCTGTTGAGATGAGGACATTAGGCCTAGTTCCAAACTGCAAATACATGCGTATGAGATTTGCGAGAGAGCCGTGAGCCAGGGCTGAGCTCAAAGTGATAAGTCTTCATTAAAAATGAAAAACCCCTAACTTTTCAGGCTCTTTCGTATGCTCGGCGTATACTGTTCGTCTCCCGGTGTTCCTCGGCGTAGAGATAGAGATACATTCACTCTATCCTAAGGTTCTCCTTCCACACTCCTTTAACCGACACACACACACACCACACCACCCTGTCCTAACGATGCCCCTGGAGATGCAGCCGCAGACATCTGCCCAAGCGAAGCCGTAATGATCTGTTGCTGGAGGCAAACTGACGATTTGGAAACAAAGGTTCAGGGTGTCGGCATGGCCACAGCGGTAGAAAGAGGGCTGTGTTGGCGTTCCACGGTCCTTCGGCTGCTAAGTATCTGACAGATCAAGCTGTAGGAAGGCACAGGCCCTCTTGCTAAAAACACTGGGTGATGAAAACACAAACAAGAGCGCTCCGCTGTTGTTGGGCCTAATAGAGGGACTTGCTCTACAATATTAAATGAGGAAACGCTGCCAGGGCGACAGAAGCCAGATAGTGCGTGAATTCAACATGTAGGCTTAATTTGTCCGCGGTGTAGCGCGAGCAGTCGTGATAAGACGTCTCCCTATCAGATCCAGTGACAGCTTGGATGGACGAAGCAATTATAGGAGCGAGTGGAGGGAAATATCAGCTGCCATCGCTGGAGCTCCTAGCTGGAAAACAATGCATAGTGTTTGTTAGTGAATGGGCCAATATGGCTTTCCGGGACGCAAACAGAGGATATTGCATTTTTTTTTCTTCTGCTTGTCGTTATTGAGCCCGGAGCTGATTAGTAATTTAATTATGGTGTTTTGGTGTGTCTGTTCTCTCCTTGTATGTTATTGTCTTCAGCTATATGCATCTCATTAAATAGCTTGTGGTATGGAAGTTGGCAGGTTATGTTGTAATTAGGGGGGGATTTGATATGAACAAATTAGGTCAGCGGGAACACACTCATGTACCATAACAGTGTAATTTATGAGTGTGGTGTTATATACATTTCTTTCTCAAACCACGGTCAGCTAAATGCTTATGTTTCTTTGTACTACCCATTTGCCCTACGTGTGCGTGAATAGGTACGAGTCATTCCAGTATCTTTGTGTTACTTCGTATTTTACGGCGATATATGATTCGGGAACATGTATTCGTTGTACTGATCTAACTGTGATATAACTGCAGTCACCATTACCCGGGCCGTACGATCCAGGAGGTTAATCAAGCCACAGAAACAACCGTAGGAAAATAACTTGCATTTATGACGGGCATTACTGTGTATCAGGGTCTGTCTAACAAACTCTTCATTCGCTGGCAGAGCTTGATAGACTGAGCTAGCTCCAAACCCCCTGTTCCGTATAGCAGACAACCTTGGCGGGCAACTCTCATTCTGGGCTGCTCAAATCTTTGTTGGTCCTTTTGTGAGAAGGTTGAGAAGAAAATATTAATGACGTTGTCATTTCTATCGGAGGAAAAATAAAAAAGGGGGGGAAAGAGTAAATGTCTGGTATAAGGGTGTTTGCAGAAAAGAGCTTTTGAGCTTTAGCAATTCCTTCTGAATGGTTGCCGTTGGTTATGGTGTGTCTGACAAGCGCCCGGTCGGCCCGGCATGCTGTATGCATATTTAATCGTAACAGTAATCCCCTTACCTTTCTACAGTTAAATTTCCAGGCACCAAAACATACATTGACCCTGAAACCTACGAGGACCCGAACAGGGCTGTCCATCAATTTGCCAAGGAGCTGGACGCGTCCTGCATTAAGATTGAGCGAGTTATTGGGGCAGGTGAGTCTGGCTGGTGTCTCCCAGCTCTCTCTGTTTAGTCATACCGTACACTCATACATCACAATGACAGCCACATATTTACACTTTGAATGGGGACACGGTTTATCCTCGCTGTATATTGATAGGGCAATTGCAAAAAGGGGGGGGGGGGTTCATTGCAGTTAATGTGTGGGCCTGCATCTTTTTAAAAGGTACGACAATAGCAAAGATGCTTCACGGCTGATGAATTGCTGCCACATCAGTTTTAGAGATGCAGTCAATGAGAGTATCTATATATCCACAGCTTGAGCATAACAATATGTTCTACTCCAATTTATTATCTCCTGCAGCACAGCTGTTTTCTCTGAGCATACACTAAGCACTTTGTAAAAAAAAAGTGCTCGTTTGCTCCTTTGCTCGTTTTTCTGAAGGTTCATGACCCATGAGTGGTTTTGTCTCTTTGTCCGTCTCACAGGAGAGTTTGGGGAGGTGTGTAGTGGACGGATGAAGCTCCCAGGGAAACGGGACATGTCAGTGGCCATTAAAACCCTGAAGGTGGGCTACTCAGAGAAACAAAGGAGGGACTTCCTGTGTGAGGCCAGCATTATGGGCCAGTTTGACCATCCCAATGTTGTCCATCTGGAGGGAGTGGTGACCAGAGGTAAGGACTGCATTCTCTCTCAAACACACACACACACACACACACACATACACACACCTACAACTGCAGCAAGAAAGTAAAGCAAGTGCACTCAAAGACCATTCTTAATATGTACATACACTATATATACAAAAGTATGTGGACTCCCCTTCAAATTAGTGGATTGGGCTATTTCAGCCACATCCATTGCTGACAGGTGTATACACAGCCATGCAATCTCCATAGACAAACATTGGCAGTAGAATGGCCTTATTGAAGAGCTCAGTGACTTTCAACATGGCACCCATCAAAGGATGCCACCTTTCCAACAAGTCAGTTTGTCAAATTTGTCAAATTCTTGTGGCTGAATGGAAGCAAGTCTCCGTAGCAATATATAGTGGAAAGCCTTCCCAGAAGAGTGGAGGCTGTTATAGCATCAAAGGGGGACCTACTCCATATTAATGCCCATGATCTTGGAATGGGATGTTC
The DNA here is from genome assembly GCF_018296145.1 of Oncorhynchus tshawytscha. Classification (NCBI taxonomy): domain Eukaryota; kingdom Metazoa; phylum Chordata; class Actinopteri; order Salmoniformes; family Salmonidae; genus Oncorhynchus; species Oncorhynchus tshawytscha. Next base: position 12,633,515 of record NC_056446.1, on the reverse strand, counting down.
AACGAGCAGGTGTGCACATACTTTTTTTTTTCTAGACCAAAAGTATTAATAATGGACTTGCTTCCATTCAGCCACAAGCGCATTAGTGAGGTCAGACACTGATCTTGGCCGATTAGGCCCGGCTCACAGTCTGCATTCCAATTCATCCTAAAGGTGTTTGATGAGGTCAGGGCTCTGTGCATGCCAGTCAAGTTCTTCCACACCAATCCCGACAAACCATTTCTGTATGGACCTCGCTTTGTGCATGGGGGCATTGTCATGCTGAAAGAGGAAAAGGCCTTCACCAAACCAAGCACAGAATCGTCTAGAATGTCATTGTATTCTGTAGCATTAAAATGTCCCTTCAAAAACAGCCCCAGGCCATTATTCCTCCTCCACCAAACTTTACTGTAGGCACTACGCATAGAGGCAGGTAGTGTTCTCCTGGCATCCACCAAACCTAGATTTGTTCGTTGGACTGCCAGATGGTGAAGCATGATACACCACTTCAGATGTTTCCACTGCTCCAGAGTCCAATAGCAGCGACCTTTACACCCCTCCAGCTGACGCTTGGCATTGCGCATGGTGAACTTAGGCTTGTGTGCGGGTGCTTAGCCATGGAAACCCATTTCATGAAGCTCCCAACAAAAAGTTATTGTGCTGTCTTTGCTTCCAAAGGAAGTTTTACACGCTACTCGATTCAGCACTCGGCGGTCCCGTTCTGTGAGCTTGTGTAGCCTACCACTTTGCGGCTGAGCCGTTGTTGCTCCTAAACGTTTCCACTTCGCAATAATAACACTCACAGTTGACCGGGGCAGCTCAGAAATCTGCCCTGCTAGACGAACCGACTTGTTGGAAAGGTGGCATCCTATGACGGTGCCACGTTGAAAGTCACCGAGCTCTTCAGTAAGGCCATTCTGCTGCCAATGTTTGTCTATGGAGATTGCATGGCTGCATGCTCAGTTTTCTACAGCTGTCGGCGACGGGTGTTTGCTGAGACAGCCAAATCCGCAAATTTGAAGGGGTGACCCCAAACTTTTGTACATGTAGTGTTTCTGATAAAGTTAGGCTTGCTCCCTGGTTTATATTGTCTCATTTAGACAGCCTAATATAAGGAACAGATATTAACACTTAATTACAAACCAATGAAGGAAATGGTTCAATATAACACTAAAGGCTGAAATGTAATTTAGCAAGCCGTTAATAAACCATTTTTTGTTGTTGTTGTCAAATAATGGATGTCACCCTTGTTTTCAGGCAAACCGGTGATGATTGTGATTGAATATATGGAAAACTGCTCGTTAGATGCTTTTCTCAGGGTGAGTACCTTTCAACGTGTTCAATGCTCCCCAGTGGAGCAGCGGCACTGCGTCTCAGTGCAAGAGGCGTCACTATTGTCCCTGGTTTGAATCCAGGCTGTATCATATCCGGCCGTGATTGGGAGTCCCATAGGGCGGCGCCACAACTGGCCCAGCGTCGTTCGGGTTTGGCCGGGGTAGCCTGTCACTGTTCTTAACTGACCTGCCTAGTTAAATGAAAGGTTCACTGTAAAAATAAAAAAAAGTCAACTGCAACTCCCTTACCAGTTATGTGTAATACAGTATGTTCGCATTAAGAGTTCCATATTCTATAAATAATACCACTGCAATGACTTTGTGAACTGAGCGGATTTTGCTTAGCTGACTGTTTTCCTCTGTTGTGTACAGAAACACGATGGTCAGTTCACAGTGATCCAGTTAGTGGGGATGCTGCGGGGCATAGCAGCGGGGATGAGATATCTCTCCGACATGGGGTATGTCCATCGAGATCTGGCTGCACGAAACGTACTTGTCAACAGCAATCTCGTATGTAAAGTGTCTGACTTCGGCCTGTCAAGAGTGATCGATGACGATCCCGAGGCTGTCTACACAACAACGGTGAGTCAATTAAACCAGCCCCGTATTGCTTTCCCTGCCTAGACTCCCTGAGCTCTCTCTGAACACTCAAATCAAGCCAACAGCCAGTGCATGGGAATGGAGTATAAACTACGCATGCATGCCCATGCATGTCTGGGCCTAGTTATTCAATATGCAAGGCCTGCAGTCTCTTTGGTGAAGTTTTAGCTTTGAACGTTTGGAAGTTTTGCTGACCCTGTGTGCAAAGTTGTAACTCTATTCTAATTGATGTTTTAGGGGAAGATGCAGGATATAATGAATTTGATCTTTACTCCAGCCACTGACCTGCATTTTACTGAACAGGGTGGAAAGATACCTGTTCGATGGACAGCAATGGAAGCCATCCAGTATCGTAAATTCACTTCCGCTAGTGATGTGTGGAGTTATGGCATTGTCATGTGGGAGGTCATGTCCTATGGGGAACGGCCTTACTGGGACATGTCAAATCAAGATGTGAGTTGCTCTGTTACACAAAGTCAATCATTCATAAAAATACATGTCAGGTTTCGCATGTTACTCGGAGACTGGCTATCGTATTACAGAATGGACAGAATTAGCTGAATTCTTAGGACTGATTCAAACGTGAGCCACAATTACTATTTAGAGTTGAATGAGGAGGATTGTTAGGTATTAATTCATTCTGTTTTAATCCGAGATTGATATTCATCGAATGCTGTTATATGATAATATAAAGAAACAGACTGGATACTTGGCATACAAAATACTCTTTGGACTTCAAAACGGCTCTGAACCTTTATACTGAGTTATGATAATTGAACCCTTACTTGTCAGAGTTCAATAATGCCGGAGCTATCTAGTTAGTCATGTAGAACTCTCAGTTTTAGCTGCGGCCGTTGCTTTGTTTCAGGCTAAATTGGAACAGATGACACATTGCAAATCTGTTCACCGTGCTGATCGTAAAAGTGGCTTTAGAGGGGTTTGGTCGCCGATTTGAAAGTCAGTAATGGTGATACTTAAGCGGTAAAAGGGTTTAAGTTGCCGCTGTTTGCAAGTACTTGTCTGAAAGATGCTCCAGTGGTAGTTTTCTCCCGTGGCGAAGTTAAAGATGACATAATCCAGTAGGACAAACAGTCTTCTCCTCAGCAGAAAGACTAAATAGGATTATATTACGCTCAGCTCCTCCTAATGGGAAGCCTGCTGATTGAACAATCAGCTGTTAGAAATGCTAAACATGATTGGTTATGGAAGAAGCTTGACAGGCATCAATGTCAGAGATTACAGTTCCTCTGTCAAGATGTTGGCAAACAGCTCCTTTGACACTTTTTCTTCCGTAGCTCAGTCTTGTTTGAATAGCCCTGACAGGAATAACAGATGAACATGTGCAGAAAATAAACAAACTCACATTCCCCGAAATAGAGGAAGAGACGGTTGAGTCTCAAATCAAAGGTGCCCATTGCCCCTAATGTTTAAAGTTCTCACGCCGTTGACTTTCAATGGACTTTGTTTTTAGCTATTGACAGAGTGAGAATAGATGTAGCTTGAAGATATGCAACTTTGTGTGTTTTCATTATTCATTAGACCTGTGTAAATGCAGTCTATTGATGGGACAAAGAGTACAAACAATATGAAGGATGCATCTAAGGGAAAACAGAGCCACTGTTTGCTTAATTAATTACAATCAGGTCTATTTGTATAGTATGACAGGCATGGGCAGGTGTTCTAGAGACCCATCTCTGTACCAGACAGGGCCACTAGATGCTACTCTCAATATATCCTAATTTGGGTCTTGCTACACTGGGTCCTTGGGTCTCACCGTCATCTTAACAAGCTGAAACTGAGTGATCACATCTGGTTAGGCCTGTTTCTTCTCAAAGCACCACTTCTGTAAATAGGGAACCACACAAGACTTGTACTGACACTTCCTGTTTACAAACATCTTGATTAGAGAATGAAATGGAAAGAACTGTAGTGAATGGTGACTTGTGTTAATGTGGTGGTAATCGTAGTGGTAATAGCCCTTAAAGACTTGCCTGTGTTTTGGTTTTCCCAGGTGATAAAGGCCATAGAGGAGGGGTACCGCCTCCCTGCTCCCATGGACTGCCCTCCAGGCCTGCACCAGCTAATGCTGGACTGCTGGCAGAAAGACAGGGCCGATCGTCCCAAATTTGATCAAATAGTTGGCATCCTCGATAAGATGATTCGCAATCCCAATACCTTGAAAACCCCGGTGGGAACCTGCACGAGGTAAGGAAAGCTTGTCTCATTAAACCCTGTAACTGAGCACTACACAACTCCACTGGAATAAATTAGCAGCTTCAGTTAGAACATTTGACCAAAGTAGCTGTAAGTCTATGGAAGTATGTATTGCTTCTTCATATTTCTTTTCTATGGAGCTACATTAGTGGACAATCCAAAGCATCCAGGGGTTGATTTATCCACAGGAGTTCACAGATGAAAGATAAATCCCGGAGAATCAATAAGCCAAAGCAGCTTCCATGGCTTTATGGTCAATAGCAGGGCTTTTAAATCAATCCCTGTAATGAGTTCCTGGGGTTTTTAAGTGCTGTGGGAACTCTGGAGCCCTCTGGGACATTTGTCAAATTAATTGTATTTACATTCAGAACACAATCTCCCTGGGTGAGATTGACAGTGTAACCCCCCCTACCCCCCCAAAAACTGTTAGAAAGTGCTTCCATTTTTGAAGGCCATTTTGTGGAGGTTTGAAGTAAAATTACCATCCATATGATGTTGAGGGTTTTTGATAGTTACTTAGCACACACATTTGTTTGAAAAAGAGGATCAGATGGCATTGGCACTTTTGAATTTGACATCGATTGAAATTTTTTGAAAATGTGTTAATTTCTTTTTCACATGCAATTTACTGTTATGTCTTTGGCTGTCTTTTGTGTCTTGCTCCCGGCTCAGTTTGTGTTTGTTATTATGGGAATGTTTCAGTTTTCGCACGAGACGTTAATGGCTTCCTCTTGCACATCCAACAGGCCGATTAGTCCCCTGTTAGATCAGAGCACACCAGACTTCACTACTTTCCGCTCGGTGGGGGAGTGGCTGGAGGCCATCAAGATGGAGAGATACAGAGACAACTTCACCGCCGCTGGCTACAGCTCACTGGACTCTGTGGCCAGGATGTCAATTGAGTAAGGAACCTGAACTTTAAAACACGTGTGGAGGTCAAATCCAATATAGCCAGTTCGGTCATAGAATTATTTTCTCATTCAATATCCTTGGACATGGCAGTACTGCATTTTTATTTCATCATTGTGATTCATAAACAAGCCTGTCATGTTTTCAGATCTATTTCTCCGTTAATGAAATACCTGGTGCTGCTATACGCCACGGGATATTTTGAGCCTCTCTGTTGTCCACTGCTGTGATTTATCATTGGCCGTCTTGTCTTGCAGGGATGTGATGAGCTTGGGGATCAGTTTAGTGGGCCACCAGAAGAAGATCATGAGCAGCATACAGACTATGAGAGCCCAGATGCTGCATCTCCATGGCACAGGAATCCAGGTGTGATGACAGACTACAGTGCCCCCTGTGGACGGGCTATCTAGAGCAGCACTAAGGCAAAACCTCCCAGGATAATCATTGAAAATCATGTGACGTGAAGTCGTCTCCTTATCTGACTATTTTTTTTCCGGATGTTTCGGAATGAAATAATTCCTGTGATCCTTGGCGAAGGATTTTAACCCCTCTTTAGAACGGGTACTAAGGAGAGAAAGACAGAAAACTACCTGAACATGATGCCGAACTTAAAACGCTCTGAGGAACTCTCAACAACATATCAAAATAGAGATGGAGCTTTGGAAAATGAGTTTGATACGTAATTACCTTGTTCTTTTAACCTCGTGAATGATTTTATTTGTGCACCATGAAAATGGATTTCACTTTAAAAAAAAGGAAAAAGAAAGAAGATTACAAACAATTTGTTTATTCCCCTTGCGGTGGTTTTTCAGTATTTTCTTTACCAGTTTGTTCATTTTGTCAGTGTCAGGAGCCACAGTGATATGGTGTGGTACGTACAGTAATCTTTCATTTTTATTTTCCCCTTACAATTTTTTTCTTCTTTTTTTTAAATATATTTTGGACTTGACAACAGGGTAAACGCTCACATCCAAAAGGATGAGTATGGTGGTCTGAACATTTTGGTGGAGACGATTTCAAGGTACTTTGACCAGTTTGTCTTGAGACACTACTGGCTGTTTTAACTGTTTGCAGTGAGTTGTGTTTTTTTTCTTCCTGATGTTTTTGAAGTGAACAACGGTATGCTGCACCTCAGATAAGTGACTTCAGAGATAGTAGTGTTCTCTCGGTCGTTTGAAGCTTACAGGAGTGCTTTGCTTGTACGCATTTGCCTGAACACAGATGCTCCCATTTTGTGATGGAAAATCGGATTTCAAATTTGTATGTCGAAATTTTGAAACAGTACGACGCCAATCATTCAAGTTGATTTGAGATTGATCACAACTTTTATATCTAATATCAAGCATCAAAGTGGCAACATTCTTGACATGTTCATGTTTACCACATGAATCATTTGATCGTATTGTCCAATGTGCTTTCAATCTGAACTTTTGATTTCCGTTGTCGAATTCATCAATTGAACGTTTCCACAGATTGCTCTACAGAAGGATTGTATTGAAACTTAATGAGATGACTTGATCCACTGTAAATGGTGTTGCCATTGAAATGCCCCCCCCCCAAAAAAAAATGTTGCAGCAAATGGTATTTGTTTTGTATTTTAGTGAATACGGTGGTTGAGGGTGAATCTAGGAAATGCTGTGTATGCACTTTCTAGAAGTAATAATGCCTTAAAATGTGTTAGACTAATGTATTGACATTCTTTTTAGGCTATTCAATGGCAATGTTTTTTGCAGTTCAGTGAGACAGGTCTTGTGTCTGAATGGAAAGGTTCCCCATTTTCTTTGTGGTATCATTTCATGCAGGTTGACGTTTATTGTTACGAATCTTTCCCTGGAGGCAGAACTGAGCAGTTTCCGCTAGATGGGCCAGCTGCAAAATCCAAATTGGCTATATCGTAAAAATTCATGAAAACAAACATTCGCTTTTTGGTCTTAAATGAAGGTACGGGTTAGACATTAGGGTTAGCAGTGTGGTTAAAGGAAAGGAAAGGGAAAGGGGGATACCTAGTCAGTTGTACAACTGAATGCCTTCAACTGGAATGTGTCTTCCGCATTTAACCCAACCCCTCAAGGCTAGGGTTAAGGTTAGAGTTTAGGTTTAAAATCAGGTTTTATGACTTTGTGGTTGTGCAAGCTAGTGACCACCCTGCAGAGCTGCCTCCAAGGCAAGACTCATGAAAGTAAATGCCAACCTGCTCCATTCATCCTGAACTTGAAAATCATGCACACTTGCGTATGTTGAATTTCACGATTGATGATTGATGATTGACCAAACAAAGCAATAATTAGTCCATGTAGAAATGGTCCATCTCAGAGATTTGAAGGTGCTAGGTTTTACAGAAATGCCTGTTGTGCTGGGATAATATACCGGTATACTTAAGTTATCAAATCATTAAATAGTAATGCCACTTACGAAATGGTATCCCCGAATATGCTAATGACTTAATAACAAGGTCACAGTGTATGACTATATTTGGAACATATGGCTGTAACCGTGGGGTGAAATGACATTCAAGCAGCAGAGAGGCACACGCATTAGTCATGACATCATCCTTTCCATTGCACCACACTTAATTTGAAGGCCTTCAGTTTGGCATGAGGTACTTACAGCATCTAATAACCCAATATCATGATATATAGAAAAATCCTGATACTCCTTATTACGATGATCATACTGTGAAAATCACTTACCGTCCCAGCCCTAGCCATTCAGGAGAGCCAGGCAAACAGTATGGGTGATGTAACATGCATAAAAGTGTTTCCATGCTTTTTCCCCCCTTCCCCCCCCCTTTTTTTTTTTACTTCCCTGCCCCTTTGTATGCTAATCAGGGCACAGAGATTAGGAATGGGCTCTGCAAAGATGTGCTAAAAAAGCCAACCTAATGGTGCCATCAGTCTTCACCTTTTACAACAAAATGAATGTTATCATATATGTCTTCAGCAATGTATTATTCTCCGACGAATGGTTGGTTCACTCATTTCTTTCTCATTAAAAGTAAGGAAAATATAGATATTTCCAACTGCAGTTGTGTAAAAAAAAAATAGGGGGGTTTCACAGTATTTTGAACATAGAGTACCAGTCAAAAGTTTGGACACACCTAGTCATTCAAGGGTTTTTCTTTATTTTTACTATTTTCTACATTGTAGAATAATAGTGAAGACATCAAAACTATGGAAAAACACATATGGAATCATGTAGTAACCGAAGAAGTGTTAAATAACAGTTTAGATTTTAGATTCTTAAAAGTAGCCACCCTTTGCCTTTGACAGCGTTGCAGACTCTAGGCATTCTCTCAACCAGCTTCACCTGGAATGCTTTTCTAACAGTCTTGAAGGATTTCCCACATATGCTGAGCACTTGGCTGCTTTTCCTTCCCTCTGCGGTCCAACTCATCCCAAACCATCTCAATTGGGTTGAGGTCGGGTGATTGTGGAGGCCAGGTGATCTGATGCAGCACTCCATCAAATGCAGCACTCTTGGTCAAATAGACCTTACACAGCCTGGATGTGTGTTAGGTCATTGTCCTATTGAAAAACAAATGATAGTCCCACTAAGCCCAAACCAGATGGGATGGTATATCGCTGCAGAAGGCTGTGGTAGCCATGGTGGTTAAGTGTGCCTTGAATTCTAAATAAATCACAGACAGTTTCACCTGCAAAGCACCCCCGCACCATCACACCTCCTCCTCCATGCTTCATGGTGGATGCCACACATGCTGAGATCATCCATTCACCTACTCTGCATCTCACAAAGACAAAGACGATTGGAACCAAAAATCTAAAATTTGGACTCATCAAGGACAAATTTCCACTGGTTGAATGTTCATTGCTCATGTTTATTGACCCAAACAAGTCTCTTCTTCTTATTGGTGTCCTTTAGTAGTGGTTTCTTTGCAGAAATTCAACCATGAAGGCCTGATTCATGCAGTCTTCTCTGAACAGTTGATGTTGAGATGTGTCTGTTACTTGAACTCTGTGCAGCATTTCTTTGGGCTGCAATTTCTGAGGCTGGTAACTCTAATGAACATATCCTCTGCAGCAGAGGGTCTCTCTGGTTCTTCCTTTCCTGTGGTGGTCCTCATGAGAGCCAGTTTCATCATAGCGATTGATCGTTTTTGCAACTGCACTTGAAGAAATTTTCAAAGTTCTTGACATTTTCCATATTGACTGACCTTCATGTCTTAAAGTAATGATGGACTGTCTTTTTTCTTTTCTTATTTGACCTGTTCTTGCCATAATAAGGACTTGGTCTTTTACCAAATGGGGCTATGTTCTGTATACCACCCCTACCTTGTCACGACACAGCTGATTGGCTAAAACACATTGCAAAGGAAAGAAATTCCACAAATGAACTTTAACAAGGCACACCTGTTAACCCGAAATGCATTCCAGGTGACTACCTCATGAAGCTGGTTGTGAGAATGCCAAGAATGTGCAAAGCTGTCATCAAGGCAAAGGATGGCTGCTTTGAAGAAAATATATTTGGATTTGTTTAACTTCTTTGGTTACTACATGATTACATGTATGATATTTCATAGTTTTGATATCTTCACTATTATTCTTCAGTGTAGAAAATAGTAAAAATAAAGAAAAACCCTGGAATGAGAAGGTGTGTCCAAACTTTTGACTGGTACTGTATATGTACCCAATGTTAGAGTATTTGGCTGTGGCTGATGCTGTCTTTGTTCCTGTGGACTCATCATAGATACAGATTTTTAAAGCTGCAGTTTTCCCAATGATTATTTAAGATGCCCTTCAATTTGCCTGTAGAGAATGAAATGGTCTTCGGAAAGCCAACCCTGAAACACCATCATGGACTTTGGCTGCAAGCTTAGCATTTGTAAAGCCATTAGCGATTTTGTCTATTCTTTCCTAGATACATTTCCATTGTGCTCAGTCCAAAGGGACTCACCCCTGTGGTAGGGGGATACCTGGGAATCAGACCTTGCCCAGCCTGCTCTGGGCCCCGTGTCACAGACAGACAGAGCCACTCTTTATCCATACAGCAAAGCTCAGCAATTGGGTCTATGCCAGCCCTTTGAATTGAATACCAGCGCAAAGGCATTCAGTCAGCACAAAACTCCCCAGTTCACAAGGCAGGCAGCAGTCAGTCCTCGTTCTCTGCCCCTCTCCCGTTCTCTCTCTGTCTACTCTCCCCTGCTCTGATCTCAAACAGCGGGCCCCTGGGGGCCTTCACACCTCGGTGCTGGAGGCCCCCCACTCCCCCTTCCCTCTCTCCCTCTGAGTCAGGGGTCCCGTAGAGACAGCAATTTGAGCCAAATTGAGATTAAGACGTGGATACAATCGATCCGCCATACAAATAATCTGTAACCTTCACAGGAAATGTCACCTTTTACTGTTCGCTTTTACTTTTTTTTTTAACCCATTTTGTAGTTGAGGATGTTTTAACTCAATATATGGGGGTGTTATTGTGTTTCAACTAAGTTTTTAAGGCAGTTTGTGTGGCGGGTTTATTGGATTCAAGAATGAGATGTCATTTAAAAAAATATTGAAGTAGACTGGTTAATATTCTGCATACCTTTTGGACAAACTGAAATTGTGAACGCGCCTTTTGCATAGATGGTGGATAATTCCAAAGAGTTCAGCACTGTTGATGGTGTCAGAGAGATCAGAGATCCCTAGGGAAACGTTGTATATGTTCTAACTGTAATACGTGTACATTTTATTTATATTGTTGTTGTTGTTGTTGTTGTTTTTTTACACACATTACTCTGTAGTGAGCTCTGAATACATTGAAAATGCACTATATTTTTCTATCTCACTTGCAGATGATTACTGTCACCCAGAAGATTTCAGTTGTACATACCTTCTCATTTAGGACCAAAGACAGCTGATAGGTTTCCCATTTAGAATTGCATTTTGTTTTTATTTTTGCCTTTTAGTTTAATGTACAGTAATACGAATTGTCAATTTATTATTTATTTTTCTGTGATGAGAGTATTGAGAGTATTCATTGGTCAAGAGTATTTTCCCCAAACAGCAGAAGTGTAAAATCATTACTTAGACGATTTCTTGTTAAATAGACGTTTCTTTTTTTTTGTTGCTTCGTAACCTTTGTAATAGACTGTACATATATTTTTGGAAATATAATACAATCTCTATAGAAATCCTCTCTCATTGGACTCTTTTCCATCGTAATTAGTGTCATGTCTTTACATAGGATCTCGTTTCATATATCCATCAGCATGCACCATTTTGTAAATCATTAATCAGTGTCCTTTGAATGTTAAAGTAAGAATATGGTCAAACTTGTTTTGATTGAATGTAAACAAATGGAATGCATGACCTTTTCGTGTTTGCATGATGGTGTGTGTGTGTGTGATTGTGTGTGTGTGTGTGTTTGCGTGATGTTGTGAGTGAGTGTTTGCGTGATGTGTGTGTGTGTGAATGACATGGGTGGGTAAAGTATATATGAAGAAAGACAGCAAGGGATGGTGTCATTAAAAAGACATTACCAGCCCTCCAACCTTGCACAAAAATCTAATTAAGCTCCATCCTGAGGGACTTAGGCTAAACAAAGGAACCTTAAAGGATTTATAAAGATTATATCTCCCATTATTGTAATATTTATTTTATTAAGTTGGTGGAATCTTAACATCTCGTCCCAGAGGCTGATGGAATTCAATCATAAAACATATATCTGTTCCAAATGGCACCTTATTCCCTTCACAGTGCACTACTTTTCACCATTGCCCATAGGTCTCTGGTCAAAGTAGTGCGCTATATAGCAAATAGGGTGCCATTTAAGACAGATCCATAATGTATGTTTCCAGGGGAGTTTGGCCCCCATCCATGCATTTTTGGGAGAGGAAGAGAGGATCCATGGTTACTCCTCTGTCACCACTAATCCCTACAGTACACTGCAGCCTGCTTATCACCCTGCCATCTAACAGGGATGGGAAAATGTTTAGGTATTTTGATATACACAGTAAAGTTGGACTGATTTAATAGGAACACAGAGTGTTCTTCCAGCCTCATGGCTCCTAGTTTGTCAGATTTATGTTAAAGCTATTTTTGCTAGAGGTTGTTTTTCTTTCTCTCACAACTACGGGGACACTGAGTGGTTGCAGGCTGATTGGACATAGCATTCATGCTGAAAACATGCAAACGCCAACAGAACAAGTAAAGAAAAGGAGCTCTGCAAAGTGCAAGCTCGCTGGAAAAGGGGAGGTTTTTATTTCCAGTCAGTTGCTTGAGGTGTTACAATAGTGATCTTCTTTATAAAAGCCTTCTCTCCATGTCTGAATAGGAAAAGCTTATGTCTCCCAGATACACTGCACTAAACTCAACCGTCAGACAGGGAGGGAGAAAAACTGAAATACTGCCAGTAGAGGATTAAGGGGGAGAAATGTCTTTATTTCTTTAATAATCTGAAGCACTAGTTTCCAACTATTCATACAATTCACATCAAATACTGAGGTCAACATTGATATTGAGATGAATGTTTAAGAGGCAGTTTTAAATGTATTTGAATATACTTGGCTTAGATAAATGCTAGTATGCCACCACAGGTTAAAAGATCATGACCCTTTTAGATAACTGGGCTCTGCACAGGTACAGCCCGATCTGTGCGTGTGCCTGCTGGGCTGCTACAGGTACATGCCATTGATGAGATAATCAGACTCCTCTGTGGCTCAATCTGTCTCTCTCTGCGCTTACTAGCTAACACACAAAGGCTTTCTGCTCTCTGCTAGCACAGACAAAATCCTGGCAACCAGAATAATATGCAGTCATACCAAATGGATGAAATTTCTTCACAGCTGACCAAAACCTTTAATCTACAATCAAATCAAATCTAATTTTATTGGTCACATACACATGGTTAGCAGATGTTATTCCGAGTGTAGCGAAATGCTGGTGCTTCAATATCTAGTGCAATATCTAACATGTAATTTAACAATTCCACAACAACTATCTAATACACACAAATCTAAGTAAAGGAATGGAATAAGAATATATACACATAAATATATGGATGAGCAATGACAGAGCGGCATAGGCAAGAGGCAATAGATGGTTTAATATACAGTATATACATATGAGATGAGTAATGTCAGATATGTAAGCATTATTAAAGTGGCATTGTTTAAAGTGACCATTTATTAAAGTGGCCAATGATTTGAGTCTGTATGTAGGCAGCAGCATCTCTGTGTTAGTGATGGCTGTTTAACAGTCTGATGGCCTTGAGATAGAAGCTGTTTTTGCTTTGATGCACCTGTACTGACCTCGCCTTCTGGATGGTAGCGGTGTGAACAGGCAGTGGCTCGGATGGTTGTTGTCCTTGATGATCTTTTTGGCCTTCCTGTGACATTGGGTGCTGTAGGTGTCCTGGAGGGCAGGTAGTTTGCCCCCGGTGATGCGTTGTGCAGACTGCACCACCCTCTGGAGAGGCTTGTGGATGTGGGCGGTGCAGTTGCCGTACCAGGCTGTGGTACGGTCCAACAGGATGCTCTCGATTGTGCATCTGTAGAAGTTTGCGAGCGTTTAAGGTGACAAGCTGCGTTTCTTCAGCCTCCTGAGGTTGAAGAGGCGCTATTGCACCTTATCCACCACACTATCTGTGTAGGTGGACCATTTCAGTTTGTCCGAGATGTGTACGCCGAGGAACTTAAAAAAACGTTCCGCCTTCTCCACTGCTGTCCCATCAATGTGGAGCTCCCTTTGCTGTTTCCTGAAGTCCACCATCATCTCTTTTGTTTTGCTGACGTTGAGTGAGAAGTTATTTCATTGACACCACACTCCGAGTGCTCTCACCTCCTCCCTGTAGGCTGTCTCGTCGTTGTTGGTAATCAAGCCTAGTACTGTTGTGTCGTCTGCAAACTTGATGATTGAGTTGGGTGAACAGGGAGTTGAACTTTTTTAGGTTTTTGTCCAAAGCTGTTCATGTGGTGTTTTGATTCATGTGCATTAAATTGCCTACTGGGTTTAAAATATCTACATACATATTTAACCTTTATTTAGGCTACCTGGTGACAGGGTAAAAATCTGTTGTTCTGGCCCTGAACAAGGCAGCAAACCCACTGTTCCTAGGCCATCATTGTAAATAAGAATTTGCTCTTAACTGACTTGCCTAGTTAAATAAAGGTACTTTAAAAAAAACTTAGGTAAGGCAGTTAAGAGCAAATTCTTATTTACAATGACGGCCTACCTCGGACGACGCTTGACCAATTGTGTGCCGCCCTATGGGCTTCCAATCACAGCCGTATGTGATGCAGCCTCGAAACAGGGACTGCAGTGATGCCTCTTGCACTGAGATGCAGTGCCTTAGACCGCTGCCCCACTCTTGAGCCCAGAGTTATAGCTATAGTTATAGCTGTACATAGCTAAGTAATATTTACACAATGACTGACAGGGCTCTCCTGTTCACTGTGACTTGGCTGTGGCAGGACTGGGGGCACTGCCTTGCTCCTATCACGAGACTGTGGGCTCTGTGGAGCTTGTGGAGTTTAAGGAGCTTGTGGGGCTTGCAGACCTTGAAGAGCTTGAGAAACGTGTGGTGGAGGTAGTCTGGCCTCCTCCACGGTCTTCTTGGGTTGGCCATGGAGTGGTCCTCAGTCTCATCTGGCTGGGCCACAGGCCTGTGTGGGCTGGCACCTGCAGTGTGGGTCACCGACCTCCTGTTCCCATCAACTGTAGAAAGGACAGAGAGGACAGGGTAGGGTCATCCTGGGCTCTCGGACACAATGCAAATACACATTCACCTGCTCATCATTCATTTACTGCAGCCCTCCTTGCTCTGATATTCCAGACTGAATGCATGCATACAACTCCATCCTTGTACACTCAAGAAACAAACTTCACTCCATCCTAGTACGATCAAGTCTAAAACTACACTCCATACGGGTACAGCCAAGTCTAAAACTACACTCCATCCTGGTACTATCAAGTCTAAAATTACACTCCATCCTGGTACTATCAAGTCTAAAATTACACTCCATCCTGATACAATAAAGTCTAAAACGACACTCCATTCTGATACAATAAAGTCTATAACGGAAGTGCTCACCATTCAATATTCTTATGTTTTCTTCTATGTAGTATACGATGTTAGTCAGGTGTGTAGTAGGTGCCTAACTAGGTGCCTAACTAGAAAACGTGCCTTCCTTGCTGCTTAATGCCTCATATAACCCACTTCTGGTTGAAATATGTATACTGGAGCTAGTGGACTTGTCAGAATGAAAAAGACAAGGGCAGATATGTCATTTGCACACATGAATAAAATCCCCAAACAAAGAAAAGGTACATGTTGCTGGGGGACACTACATCAAAGGAAATCTGGGAATGTAATTGACTGGGTACAGGACTATTTATAATGTCTGATCCCAGTGTGTTAACACTAAATAATGATGACATTGAGCATGCAAATGTTTTTGTTTGTGGGGGTTTTAATGCAGCCAAAATATAAATGTATTTATTTATAAATAAATAAAAAATTAGGGAGTAGATCAGATTCAATATTGCTGATAGATTGTGTCTTCTATCAACGTAGTTGTCTGCATCATTTCCAATCCCAATATATATATTTTTGTAAATATGTATATATTATTTTTAATATATATATTTTTAAATATATTTTGCTTCTTCGTTATTTTCTCCCAACCCTACAGCCCCTCACCGAATTTGAGTAAAATAATGGACAACAACACTTATGCTTCTAATTATAGCTTACATTAGTTGTCTTTTTTCTTCTGTTTTTTTGCCTTCAGCTTCCCTCAAACCCTCCCATTTATCTCTGAAGACCGTCCAGTTGATTTATAGCTGCCATGAATGTTTCTACTGTGCTATTTTGCAACCTGTATGGCGCAGCTGTCAAGTTTTAAATGAAACTGGTGTACTTTTGTTATCATCAAAATTTTCCTTAGCCAAGATTGGTCTTTAAATGCAGGGCCAACAGACAGGTTTCTTATCTCCTCCCCTTCCACTTGCCTCCTCCATTTTGGTTGTAATGCTGCAATCAGTTGGTTGTAATTTTGGATAGAGCTGACATATCCATGTCATTTGTTTTGCTGCATGTGTGACATAACTCCACCAGTCCTATTTATGATATGATTTTAAAAGATTATACCGTTTTTAAACTTTAAAAAAAATGTATATATTTTTTTTTTATTATCAATTAGTATATTTGTGTTTAAGCATCATATTTTTAGTCATATTTGTTCTGTCTTTTCTGGTGGATTAAGCATAAATTGCAACCAAAATATATAGCTGTCTTGTTTTAAAAATAGCAATATTTTGGAGATGATTTCTTTATATAATAACCGAAAGTGAGAGGTTGTAACCTGAATAAAGGGAAAAAGGCCGTTCTTGAACACGGTGTGAGCCATTCTTACTAGTCTGCTAGAAAACCAGTTCAGATTTAAGTATAGTTATTTTAGACCCGTTTAATTGTGTCTGGCTTGCCATTTCAGGTAAAGTGGAATATCACAAATAGACGGTGTTGTCCTTTCCATGGTACCAAGATCTTATCTAATTTGGCTAACTTTCTATTAAAATATATTACAGTGAAATAATTTATTTCGGAATTTAAATACAGTGTATGTTCACATCACTGTCAAAAATTGTATTAGTAAACTACGAGGTAATGTAAAAGTAAAACATTTTAAATTGCGGATTTAAAAGAAAATATGAATCATCAGTGTATAATGACACCAGTTTTTAAGCCCTGGATGTCTAGCCCCTTGATATTATTGTTGGATCTGATTTTAATAGCTAACATTTCGATGGCCATAATAAATAGATATGCCAATAGTGGACAAACTTCTTTTACTCCTCTTGACAATATAATACCTTCTGACAAGTAGCCATTATTCACTATTTACACCTGGGGTGAGTATACATAACTTTAACCCATTTTATAAGAGATTCTCCAAAATAAAAAATAGTCCAGGCATTTATATATAAATTCCAGTCGTACTTTTAAAGTCAGCTATGAATATCAGGCGTGGCTTCCCAGATGTCAGAGCATTCTATTGTTTCCAATACTTGTCTTATATTATCTCCTATGTATGGTCTATGTAAAAAAAAAAAACCTGTCTGATTACAATGACTAATACACAATACCTTTTGAATTCTATACGCTATGCATTTTGTTAGGATTTTGGCATCACAGCACTGAAGTGTAAGGGGTCTCCAGTGTTTTTTTAGGTGGACTGGATCTTTACCACCTGGGTCCTGTTTCAGTAACAGTGAAATCTCATTTTCTTGCTGAGTATAACAGTAGGAGCGGTTAAAACAGACCTTTGAGAACATTGAAAAATATTTGATATACCTCAACTGTTATGCCATCCAGCCCTGGAGTTTTCCCTGACTTAAAAAAAAACTAACATTTTTAATTGTTTTATTGAACCGTTATTTAACTAGGCAAGTCAGTTAAAGAACAAATTCTTATTTACAATGACGGCCTACCCCGGCCGAACCTTAACCCCGGACAACGCAGGGCCAATTGTGTGAGGCCTTATGAAGGCTTTAATTGAATCTAGAAGTTCCTCCTCTGTAATTAGGTCTTCACGTGACTCTTTCTGTACAGCTGTTCAATTTTACACTATTATTAGAAAAAAAATCCTTACAATTAACTTCACTTAGTGGAGATGGAGGAGACTGAAATGAAAACGTATGCTTAAAGTACTTTGCTTCCTCTTTTTTAAATATTGTTTAGTGAATCATGGGTGACTCCGTCATTTGTAACAAGATTCTGTAAATTATTTTTGGTAGCATTTCTATGTTGAACATACAAAAATGATTTGGTTCATTTCCCCTCATATTCCATCAAATTGGCTTTATTTTTATAATATGATTACACCTGATCTTTCTTGAATAAGTTCTTCCATTTCTTTTTTCTTTTTCCTCTAACTTGTTTTATGCCTCTATGTTACAGCTTTTATTGCCATCTATCTGTACTGTTAGTTCCTCGATTTCCTTTGTTAAGATGAAACTATTATAACCTAAATAGTTTTTGTTTTAATGATGAGTATTGAATTGCATAGCCTCTAAAGGCACATTTAAAAGTGTCCCATACAAATATTTTTTATTAAATTTTTTACTTAACCTCTATTTAACTAGGCAAATCAGTTAAGAACAAATAAGTGGATATGCTGTACCCATGTTATGTAGGAGAAAAGTCTGTTATAAATTCTTCTGTCTTGGTTAAAAACAAGTTGTCTTCCAGTAGACTTTGATAAAAAATTTCCTATATCCTCGACCTTGCGGAAATTCTGTAAGAGTAACGTGTATACAAATTATTTGATGGTCCGACCACATTCTGTCTCCTATCTTTTAACTTTTGGAGCCAGCGTAAATGACATAAGAAAGTAGTGAAGACAACCAGCTTGACTGAGCCTCTGCCATGTACTGTGTATCTCACTAGGTCAGGATATTTAAACCTCCATATATCCACTAGTTCCAATATCCATAATATTCTTAATATCCTTAAGTGCATGAGGGTGATAGATTGTAGTGTGATTTCCTTTACGGTCCATTGAGGTACCTAAAACCGTATTATAATCTCACACCATAATAATTGACTCATGTATTGCCTGTAAACATAATAAATTATGATATATATTTTCAAAGAAGTGTGGATCTTCATTGTTTGGACCATATAGATTAATGAGCCGAATAATTTACAGTTGAAGTTGGAAGTTCACATACACCTTAGCCAAATACATTTAAACTCAGTTTTTCACAATTCCTGACATTTAATCCTAGTAAATATTCCCTGTTTTAGGTCAGTTAGAACCACCACTTCATTTTAAGAATGTAAAATGGCAGAATAATAGGAGAGAGAATGATTCATGTCAGCTTTTATTTCTTTCATCACATTCCCAGTGGGTCAGAACTTAGCATTTGGTAGCATTGCCTTTAAAATTGTTTAACTTGGGTCAAACGTTTCGGGTAGCCTTCCACAAGCTTCCCACAATAAGTTGGGTGAATTTTGGCCCATTCCTCCTGACAGAGCTGGTGTAACTGAGTCAGGATTGTAGGCCTCCTTGCTCGCACGCGCCTTTTCAGTTCTGCCAACAAATTTTCAATTGAGGTCAGGGCTTTGTGATGGCCACTCCAATAACTTGACTTTGTTGTACTTAAGCCATTTTGCCACAACTTTGGAAGTATGCTTGGGGTTATTGTCCACTTGGAAGACCCATTTGCAACCAAGCTTTACCTTCCTGACTAATGTCTTGAGATGTTGCTTCAATATATCCACCAAATGTTCCTACCTCATGTTTCCATCTATTTTGTGAAGTGCACCAGTTCCTCCTGCAGCAAAACACCACCACAACATGATGCTACAACACCCGCTTCACAGTTGGGATGGTGTTCTTTGGCTTGCAAGCCTTCCCCTTTTTCCTCCAAACATAATGATGGTCATTAAGGCCAAACAGTTATATTTTTCTTTCATCAGACTAGAGGACATTTCTCCAAAAAGTACGATCTTTGTCCCCATGTGCAGTTTCAAACTTAGTCTGGCTTTTTTATGGCGGTTTTGGAGCAGTGGCTTCTTCCTTGCTGAGCGGCCTTTCAGGTTATGTCCATATACGATTTGTTTAACTGTGGATATAGATACTTTTGTACCTGTTTCCTCCAACATTTTCACAAGGTCCTTTGCTGTTGTTCTGGGATTAATTTGCACTTTTTGCACCAAAGTACGTTCATCTCTAGGAGACAGAACACGTCTCCTTCCTGAGGGGTGTGATGGCTGCGTGGTCCCATGGTGTTTATACTTGGGTGCTATTGTTTGTACAGATGAACGTGGTACCTTCAGGTGTTTGGAAATTGCTCCCAAGTTTGAACCAGACTTGTGGAGGTCTTGTTTCATTTCTTTTGATTTTCCCATGATGTCAAGCAAGAGGCACTGAGTTTGAAGGTAGGCCTTGAAATACATCCACAGGTACACCTCCAAATGACTCAAATGATATCAATTAGCCTATCAGAAGCTCCTAAAGCCATAACATAATTTTCTGGAATTCTCCAAGCTGTTTAAAGGCACGGTAACCTTAGTGTATGTAAACTTCTGAACCACTGGAATTGTTATACAGTAAATTACAGTGAAATAATCTGTTTGTAAACAATTGTTGGGAAAAGTATGTGTCACGCACAAAGTAGATGTCCTAACCGACTTCCCAAAACTATAGTTTGTTAACAAGAAATTTGTGGAGTGGTTGAAAAACAAGTTTTAATGACTCCAACCTAAGTGTATGTAAACTTCCGACTTCAACTGCATGCTTATGGTCCAATAGCATATTTAAAAGGATCCACCTTCCTTGCAGATCTGTTCGCACATTCAGGTCAAAATTATTGTTAATTATCATCACATCTTTTGAGTTTCTTAGCGCCCCCGTCCTTTTTGTTTTATACATAGAACTTCATCTAAAGGTATAGACTGAGTTCCTGTAAAACAAAATATATTTTTTACCTTCTCTTTTAGCCAGGTAAAGACCGATAACATTTTCTTAAAAGATAATTTAAAAAAGAAGCAATTAAGGATTTGATTAAACATTCAAAAACACACTATAATTTGTGGATATCTGTTCAGCAAAGCCTGCAGATGATGAAAAGCATTGTTTGAGATCGTTAATAGCATTATTTGAGATCGTTAATAGCATTATTTGAGATCGTTAATAGCATTGTTTGAGATCGTTAATAGCATTATTTGAGATCGTTAATAGCATTGTTTGAGATCGTTAATAGCATTGTTTGAGATCGTTAATAGCATTATTTGAGATCGTTAATAGCATTGTTTGAGATCGTTAATAGCATTGTTTGAGATCGTTAATAGCATTGTTTGAGATCGTTAATAGCATTGTTTGAGATCGTTAATAGCATTGTTTGAGATCGTTAATAGCATTGTTTGAGATCGTTAATAGCATTGTTTGAGATCGTTAATAGCATTGTTTGAGATCGTTAATAGCGCTATTTGAGATCGTTAATAGCATTATTTGAGATCGTTAATAGCATTGTTTGAGATCGTTAATAGCATTATTTGAGATCGTTAATAGCATTATTTGAGATCGTTAATAGCATTGTTCGAGATCGTTAATAGCATTATTTGAGATCGTTAATAGCATTGTTTGAGATCGTTAATAGCATTGTTTGAGATCGTTAATAGCATTGTTTGAGAGTCTGTCTTTAGTCTTTCCACAAAACACGTGAATATATGTAATTGAAGACTATTTTAAGACATATGTCGTCTGTTGTTGTCAGGTATGTCATTGAAACTACAGTGGACGTGATATTGCACCAACTCTGTCAGGTAAGAAGAATGAGCCAAAACTCAAACGTCTCCATTTAGGTTTAATCATCAGTCGGGTTTGATCATTACATCAGGAAGTATATTTATATTCGAAGGAAGAAATGTATCCTCTGGGGCTCCATTTATTTGACATATAAAGACAAATGAACAGGATTGTATGCAAATTAAAAGCATGAAAATCCAATACAAGGACATTTTAAAAACACACATTTGGCTTTAAGAAATACGAGTTGAATTGATGAGAACATGTCAATCACATAATGATTGTATGAATTGAAGAGACAATCTGTCATCGATTTCACTGATCTCCCTCAGACACGACTTCCCTTCAGAAGACAAACAGAAACGTTATGATTTCTCTGCTTATATAATATTTCCTGGAAACGCAGAGAAATAATTAACAAAGTGCAGGGAAAGGTTTCTGGATAATAACCACAGTCTCTGTCTGCTCACCTAAGATAATGACAGCAGAGTCATGTCATTGCTTGACATTCAAACGCTTCAAGGTAAAAATCATCAGTCCTTATTAGGGTAAAATAAAGACATAAACCTCCGCAAATTCATGCTAAGTTGATTGAAGCCTGGTTTGCTCAAGGCAGATAAATGGATAATTGTCACTTGCGTTTTTGATGCAAATCTGACATTCGTCTTACCCCTAAGAATACTAAATCATAATCCTTTTTATTTTTAATACCTTTTAAAAAATCTCGTTTTTTTATGAAGAGTGTTGCATGACTTGAGTATGAAAAGCCTTTCAGATGCTTTACCATATCAGTCTACCGCGGGCTATTTGATTGGGAATAGCCTGGACACCATGGATTCACACGGCTTCCTTTGTACGGTCTGGCCCATGGCACCTTGCAGCATTAAGTATTTAGGGGCTAGTAAAATATGGCTCCCCCTCTATGGACTGCCATCCCCTGGGAAGATGATCAATTTCACAGGCTGGCAAATGCCTCTGAGGAGAAGGCTGATGGATTTGGCAGATCTGATGGTTTCTTCAAAGACACAGTGGAGAGAAATGATTTACGGCATCCCTGCCATTAGCTGGTCAGTAGCGAAGACAGCTCATATGGCATGAGCTAGTCAAGGCTCTATTTCTGGCCCAGTAATGGCCGACTGTGAAGACGAGCCTCACAAAGCCATGTAGCTGCACATAGTATGGTGGAATATATTCATGATAACATTTTTTGGGGCTGAGGGAGGATTTGAAATGCCATTTATGTCCAGCCGCCCTTCTTATGAAACCTCAATAAATCAGAATTCTTGGGTTCAGAGAGGTCAATGGTGTTTACTCATCATCATCATAGATATTCCCTAAAGGGTTAGTCAGCTAAAGTGCAAAGGTCATTGATTAAATCAAATTGTATTTGTCACATGCTTTGTAAAACAACAGGTCCAGACTAACAGTGAAATGTGTACTTATATACCTTCCCAACAATGCAGACAAAAATATAGAAGAAAAAAAAAACAGAACACTAGGAATAAATACACAATGAGTAACAATAACTTTGCTGCTTAAACGGATACCAGTGCCGAATCGATGTGCAGGGGTACGAGGTATTTGAGGTAGATACAGTATGTACATATAGGTAGGGATAAAGTGACTAGGCAACAGGATAGATAATAAACAGTAGCCACAGCGTATGTGATGAGTCAAAAGAGTTACTGCAAAAGGGGGTCAATGCAGATCGACCGGGTAGCTGTTTGGTAGTCTTATGGCTTGAGGGTAAAAGCTGTTCAGGTTTCTATTGGTTCCAGACTTGGAGCATTGGTACCACTTGCTCAGCTGGGTTCTAAGGAGGGAGGATAGAAATAAGTCAAACCTTGGAAAATAACGATGCAATTCTGTTTTTACGCCTCAAGGGAATCATGAGAGGAGGGGGAGAAGTGGGGAAGAAATCTTTGAAATCAGACCTGATCTTTACCATCCACTGCACCAAGAGGTCAAGTATTGTGAGCTGCGTGGGTGCTACCCTACTGAGGGTCAGCTGAAGGGTCAATCTTGCATCTTCTCTGCAAATAGCCCTCTCATTGGCCAGCAATGCGCGGCATGAAGAGGCAGTGAAATCACAGAGTAGCCCATTGTCAATAGAGAGATGTGTGCCAGCTTTGTGACACCATTATCTTTCCATCTCACACAAGATGCGCCACATTATTCATGGTAAAATGAATAGATACTATAGGAGATGCCAAGGGCTCAGGCAGCAGAGGGGTAAGTGGGTAAATGTGATTGACCAGGGTTTGTGATATAGAAAAAATCTTGCTTTATGATTGTTTATGCACCGATACATGCATGCTACCCCGTCCCTATAAAAACGATGACATTCTTGTGCAGATTTTATTTTCTCTGATATGTAAATTAACGGCAATTCCCCTCTCTATCCCTTTGTAGTGGTATTGTACCTGAGCCCTTATGAATGTGAAAAACAACAAAAGACAATCTCCAAAGGACTAAAATAAAATGAGCAACAATTTGTTGAGACCTGAGATAATACACTGTGAATGCATAGTAGTCCAGCAGCAAAAAGTGGTCAACAGCTGTTTGGCTGTCCTCTCGCAGGATGCTTGATTTGGATAAACACAGCTGATAAATGCGCTGCCTAAGTAGCCAATAATCACAGCTGATAATAACACTGAAACCCACTGGAATAGATGAGAGGCCGCCATTAGTGCTGTGTACCTGGGAGAGGGAGCTGTTGGTGGCTGTGGCTGGAGAGATAAACTAGGGCCTGATGGATGAGTACAGTTCAGAGGAGACTGGTGACTGGTGAAAAAAATTGAGGAGGATGGGAAACCTACGGTGTAGGCGCGGACACGACAAAGTGTGTTTAACAAATTGTCAAACATGAATTATTTTAACCTAAAGCATTTAGTAAAGACATTTATAGTACAATATTATGGAGAATGGGAATGAGAGGGCTACTGACAAAGTGTTGGGAAGGGATCACAGCAGTAATTGAAGGAGGGTATGAGGCATGAGTTGAGGTGTTCAGAGGCTTGACTTCAGCGCAGGACATGGGTTGAGGTGTTCATAGTGCAGGACAGGGGTTGAGGTGTTCGTAGTGCAGGACAGGGGTTGAGGTGTTCATAGTGCAGGACAGGGGTTGAGGTGTTCATAGTGCAGGACAGGGGTTGAGGTGTTCATAGTGCAGGACAGGGGTTGAGGTGTTCGTAGTGCAGGACAGGGGTTGAGGTGTTCATAGTGCAGGACAGGGGTTGAGATGTTCGTAGTGCAGGACAGGGGTTGAGGTGTTCATAGTGCAGGACAGGGGTTGAGGTGTTCATAGTGCAGGACAGGGGTTGAGGTGTTCATGCAGGACAGGGGTTCATAGTGCAGGACAGGGGTTGAGGTGTTCATAGTGCAGGACAGGGGTTGAGGTGTTCATAGTGCAGGACAGGGGTTGAGGTGTTCATAGTGCAGGACAGGGGTTGAGGTGTTCATAGTGCAGGACAGGGGTTGAGGTGTTCGTAGTGCAGGACAGGGGTTGAGGTGTTCGTAGTGCAGGACAGGGGTTGAGGTGTTCATAGTGCAGGACTGGGGTTGAGGTGTTCATAGTGCGGGACAGGGGTTGAGGTGTTCATAGTGCAGGACAGGGGTTGAGGATTTCATAGTGCAGGACAGGGGTTGAGGTGTTCGTAGTGCAGGACAGACTCCTCCTGGGTGGATGGTGTTGGAGAAGAGCGCAACTCCTCCACTGAGGGCAGGATTGGACTGGGAAGACAAAAAACTATAGCACAATACACTACACAGTTAGACAAAAGAGCTAAGAATGAGTTTGTCCAAGCAAGGAGTAAATCATTTATGTTTGATAATGTGATTGTGTTTGTGTATGAGATTGACTCAACATACAGTAACGAGAGAAAATTGACAGGTCTACTCATAGTGCTTGGAGAGGAAACATTCAATGTGCCAGTGGATGAGCAGGCACATGAGACATGGCTGCTGTTCATGTCAGGAGAGAGTTGACAATGGTAGTGGAGTGGAGAGGTCATGACCTCTAATAAGGGAACAGGATCGGACTTAGGTGTAAATACAAATAGCAGATGCATTCCATTACAGCAGCGCAACAAGTCTCTCCATGAAGTTAGACTCAGATATCTCAGAATTCACAAAGTCAAACACAGCATCTCGCCCACTTGACAAGAAATGTTCCTGAACAATGCCCTGATCTTCCACATACCTGACAACTGCGAGCAGACTGGTGGCACCATAGGTCCCAGAGTGGTGGGGCAATTTTTTCCCCCTGGGTCCCAGAGTTGTTCCTTATCTGGTAAGCTAACCAGGACAACTCTGGACCCTATAGGGTATGAGAGTTATTTAATCAGTTGTAAAAAAAAAAACGTTTTTCTCATCAGATCACATGGTTAAAAAAATAAATAATCAAGGTCTGGGGATGACAACCTTGTCAAACTGCAGCAACCTTATACTTGTTCATATGAATTATATTTAGACTAGGCTAACAGGTGGGTTTCCTCTACCCAGACATAGAGACAACAACTGATAGACAATAGAACCCACATGGCTGAGCTTGCTTTATGCACGTTTGCATCATGCAGGCCTGTGCAACTATTATGTTGAGTGATTCATTCCAGTTAATAATTTTGAATTTAAAAGTTTTAGGCAGCCTAGCCAGCCCATGTTTGTATATAAACCAAATTTGATCCCATTCACATTTTCTCCTGACAAACAAATGGACTATAAATGCATAACGTTACCAATTTTATTACCCTGGCCAGATGGACAGGGCGCATTGGCTGTATGCAGCTGCCATTGTTAGTGGCCTAAAGGTGATCCGACTGAAAAATCAGTCTAGGCTGCTGCAACATTTATGTAATGAGTTTTTGTTTGTGTCTGCCAGGAGTGATTATGTGTTATCACCTTTCTAAATCACCTTTCTAAATCACCTTTGTAAATAAATACTGGAGGAAAGTAAAAAGCCTACTTAAGCTCGCGCCCAAAAAAATGCACTAAATCAAACTCTCTTTTTAATCTCACTTTTAATGGATGAATAATTCTGAATTGATTTCAACATCCCAGATAAGACAGTAGAAACGTCCACATGTCCAGCAAGTAAAGCATTGTACAATTACATCTGCAAGCTCTTTGTAAACTCATCAAAAAAAGAAAGGTCCTCTCATTGTCAACTGAATTTATTTTCAGCAAACTTAACATGTGTAAATATTTGTATGAACATAACAAGAATCAACAACTGAGACATAAACTGAACAAGTTCCACAGACATGTGACTAACATAAATGGAATAATGTGTCCCTGAACAAAGGGGGGGTCAAATCAAAAGTAACAGTCAGTATCTAGTGTGGCCACCAGCTGTATTAATTACTGCAGTGTGTTTCCTCCTCATGTACTGCACCAGATTTGCCAGTTCTTGCTGTGAGATGTTACCCCACTCTTCCACCAAGGCACCTGCAAGTTCCCAGACATTTCTGGGGGGAATGGCCCTAGCCCTCACCCTCCCATCCAACAGGTCCCAGATGTGCACAATGAGATTGAGATCCGGGCTCTTCGCTGGCCATGGCAGAACACTGACATTCCTGTCTTGCAGGAAATCATGCACAGAACGAGCAGTATGGCTGGTGGCATTGTCATGCTGGAGGGTCATGTCAGGATGAGCCTGCAGAAAGAATAACACACAAGGGAGAAGGATGTCTTCCCTGTAACGCACAGCGTGGAGATTGCCTGCAATGACAACAAGCTCAGTCCGGCGATGCTGTGACACACCACCCCAGACTACAGACCCTCCACCTCCAAATCGATCCCACTCCAGAGTACAGGCCTCGTGTAATGCTTATTCCTTCAACGATAAACACGAATCCGACCATCACCCCTGGTGAGACAAAACCGCGACTCGTCAATGACGAGCACTTTTTGCCAGTCTTGTCTGGTCCAGCGACGGTGGGTTTGTGCCCACAGGAGACGTTGTTGCCGGTGATGTCTGGTGAGGACATGCCTTACAACAGGCCTACAAGCCCTCAGTCCAGGCTCTCTCAGCCTGAGCACTGATGGAGGGATTGTGCATTCCTGGTGTAACTCGGTCAGTTGTTGCCGCCATCCTGTACCTGTCCCGCAGGTGTGATGTTCGCATGTACCGATCCTGTGCAGGTGTTGTTACACGTGGTTTGCCACTGTGAGGATGATCAACTGTCCATCCTGTCTCCCTGTAGCGCTGTCTTAGGCGTCTCACAGTACGGAAATTGCAATTTATTGCCCTGGCCACATCTGCAGTCCTCATGCCTCTTTGCAGCATGCCTAAGGCACGTTCACGCAGATGAGCAGGGACCCTGGGATTCTAACTTTTGCTGTTTTTCGGAGTCGGTAGAAAGGCCTCTTTAGTGTCTTAAGTTTTCATAACTGTGACCTTAATTGCCTACCGTCTGTAAGCTGTTAGTGTCTTAACGACCGTTCCACAGGTGCATGTTCACCTAGTTTGAATTTAATAATATCCTAAAAATGCTCAACTATCATTCTTCACTCTCAATCTCTATCCAATATGTCACCAACTCACCAAGCTTCTCAACACGTAGAACCCCCATAATGCTCTGTGGCACAACCACAATACACCACACTAAGTTAGTTCTCTGTTCCTAATCCTATGATTGGTTGGACAACATGTTAGTTCATATTACAAAAGCTTTGATTGGTTGGAGGACGTCCTCTGGGAAGTGGTCATAATTGCCGTGTAGATCTATGAAAGGGCGTAAGGCATATGAGCCTCCTAGGTTTTGTATTGAAGTCAATGTAGCCAGAGGAAGAGGGGGAATAGTTGTCCTCCAGCTACACAATGGTGCTAGTCTAGAGTGTGTTGTTGAGACTACTGTAGACTTTCATAGCAAAACAGTGTGTTTTAATCGGGTATTTGGTGATGTGAACATATTTAGTATAGTTTTATCTAAAAAGGAAAATGTTTTATTGATTCATATTTTTTTCTGGACTTCCTGATTGGCAACAACACCTGCTCCACACTAACTCTTAAGGAAGCCGAGGAGGGAACATGCCCGAGACTGCAGTAGAGAGAATCAGCAGTTTTAAGTTCCTCAACGTTCACACCACCACTCGTGTCAAGAGGGCAAAACAGCATCTCTACTTCCTAAGGCGGCTGAAGAAATTCGGCATGCCACCCCGGGTCCTCTCAAAATAAGAGAGCTTCCTGACCAGTTGCATCACGGTCATGTACGGGAATTGCTCTGTCCACGACCTCAAGGCCTTCCAGCAGGTGGTGAAGACGGCCCAGTAAATCACTGGGAACGTGCTCCTACCAGTCAAGGACATCTACTCGAATGGTGCCTGAGGAAGGCCCCAGCATCATCAAGGACCCCACACAGGACGACCACGAGCTGTTCTCTCCCTTACCGACAGTATCGGGGCATGAGGTCTGATACCAACAGGCTCAGAGACTGTTTCTATAGTATCTACAAAGCCATCAGACTGCTAAACACTTTAACTGGACTGACCAACTGCTCTGATTCTCTACACCTTAGCACACATGCACTAACTCACACACACACACACACACACACACACACACACACACACACACACACACACACACACACACACACACACACACACACACACACACACACACACACACTTGCTGCTACCAGACTCTTATTATGATAGCTAAAGACCAGTCAATGCCATGAGCCCACCCTCCATGGGTGTCTCTAATGGGGCCACTATTGATCGAGGCCCTGTACTCTCCCCATGGGTTAATGGGAAAGACTTGGGGGGGAAAGAAAGACAGGGCCACATGGGTCTGTTTTGTTCCTGGATAGTGTACCGAGTAGTTGCTGTGCCTTAGACACATTGTATTTTCCATCTCACAGATCGATTCCCAGTTGATAAACCAACAACGTAGAGAGTATTTAAAATGGCACCTTGCAACAGAACTCTTGTCGGACTTGTACGAATATTGAGAATTTATGTTGAAGGAACTTATGATACATGAAGTAAGCTGCTCTCTATTTGGTGTATTGCTCCTGTTGGAAAATCTGCTTACAGCTGTAGCCTCGATGATGTATGGAGTACTTGTTCCCTAATAACCTTGGTGGGGTGTTATTCAATGTAAAATAAGTTAGCTCCCAGTCACCTTTGCCTGTGAAGTTTGGTATGGGGTGCAAAGGGTCATGGGAAGTCGAAATCCCACCAACATCCATCATGCCCCGATTCCAGCTTGATCAGCCCTCCAGGGTTAATGGGAGAGATGTGGGGTGCCACTAATATTTCTGATATGACTTAGATGAGTGTAAATCATACTTCAGTTAGGGAACTGTCTGGAAAAGGATCTAAATCAACTAATGGCAATTCACCCTGACCTAAATGGAGAATTTCTTCAGAAGGTTCTTTTCTCCCTAGCACTGAGAATGTTCCCGTGTAGATTTTGGGCTGTACTCAAAGGTTGTATGATCTGAGATGTCGGTTGTGGAGGCGTGTTTCTCGTCTACTTCCTCGTCTTCCTCAACCAGTTTGTAGGCAGTTGATTTCTATATGAGTTACAGTTCATATAAGGAAACCAGTCAATTTATATATATTTATTAGGCCCTAATCTATGGATTTTACATGACTGGGAATAGATATATGCATTTGTTGGTCACAGATACCTTAAAAAAAAGTTAGGGGCATGGATCAGTTAACCAGTCAGCATCTGGTGTGACCACAATTTGTCTCATGCAGCACGACACATCTCGTTTGCGTAGAGTTGATCAGGCTGTTGATTGTGGTATGTGGAATGTTGTCCCACTCCTTTTCAGTGGCTGTGTGAAGTTGCTGGATAGTGGCGGGAACTGGAACACGCTGTTGTACACTTCAATCCAGAGCCTCCCAAACACTCTCAATGGGTGACATGTCTGGTGAGTATGTAGACAATGGAAGAAATGGGACATTTACAGCTTCCAGGAATTGTGTACAGATCCTCGCATTATGGGACCATGCATTATCATGCTGAAACATGAGGTGATGGCGGCAGATTTATGGCACAACAATGGGCCTCAGGATCTCATCTCTGTGGACTCAAATTTCCATCAATAAAATGCAGTTTTGTTCGTTGTCCGTAGCTTATGCCTGCCCATACCATAACCCCAACACCACCATGGGGCACTCTGTTAACAATGTTGACATCAGCAAACCACTTGCTCGCACGACGTCATACACGCTGTCTGCCCTCTACCCTGTTCAGTTGAAACCGGGATTCACGACTGAAGAGTACACTTCTCCAGCATGCCAGTGGCCATTGTTGGTGAGCATTTGCCCACTGGGGTCGGTTATGCCAAACTGCAGTCAGGTCAAGATCTTGGTGAGGACAACGAGCACGCAGATTAGCTTCCCTGAGATGGTTTCTGATGATTTGTGCAGAAATTCTTAATTTGTGCAAACCCACAGTTTCATCCACTGTCTTTGTGGCTGGTCTCAGCCGATCCCGCAGGCGAAGAAGTTGGATGTGGAGGCCCTGGGCTGGCGTGGTTAAACGTGGTCTGCGGTTCTTAGGCCGCTTGGACATACTGTCAAATGTTCTACAACGACATTGGAGGCGGCTTATGGTTGAGAAATTAACATTCAATTCTCTGGCAGCATCTCTGGTGGACATTCCTGCAGTCAGCATGCCAATTGCTCACTCCCTCAAAACTTGATACATCTGTGTCACACCCTGATCTGTTTCACCTGTCTTGTGCTTGCCTCCACCAGGTGTCTCTCATTTTCCCCATTATCCCCTGTGTATTTATACCTGCATTTTCTTGTGCGTTCATCTTGTCTTGTCCGGTTGTACCATCGTGTTTCCCGTTTTTCCTGTTATCAAGTATTTGTTTTCTAATCTTCTTGGTTCTGAACTTTCTGCCTGTCCAGACCCGGAGTCTGCCTTCCTTCCGCCCTGTACCTGCCTGACTCTGACCTGGTTTACAAACCACTGCCTACCCTCAACCTGCCTTTTGTCTGCCATATTTGTTATAATAAATATTCAGAGAATCGTACTATCCTTCTCCTGTGTCTGCATCTGGGTCATGTCCTGAGTCGAGATAGTACGAACTGGCCATGACTGACCCAGCAGACTCGGACCAGCTCCACAACTCTGTTTCCTTCAAAGGAGCCGCCATTGGAAGACACAAGGAGTTACTTTAAACCCTTATGGATAGACTCCAGACCTTGGCGGGACACCATGACTACTCTTTCACTGCATTGCTGGAGCAGTAACCCACCCAGACTCACAGTAATCCCGCTACTAGTGACACTTCTCTCCAGCCTGCCCTGGCTTCCCGAGAACCACGCTTACCTCCTCCGGAGTGCTACGCTGGAGATCCAGGAACCTGCCGGGCATTTCTCTCCCAGTGCTCCCTTATCTTTGAGCTGCAGCCCTTTTTGATTCCCTCAGATCCCTCAAAGAGTGTACATGATAATGCTGATGGGCTACTCGCCTGGGCTATGGCGGTGTGGGAGCAACAATCCACCGTTTGCCTCAGTCTGGAGGAGTTCATGGCGGAGGGTAGAAAGGTGTTTGATTCTCTGTTATCTGGGAGAGAGGCTGCTCGGAACCTACTTCAACTGCATCAAAACTCCCTTTGTGTGGCAGACTACGCAGTAGATCTTTGCACTTTGGCCCCCGAGATTGCCTGGAAACCGGAATCTCTATTCGACACGTTCCTTATCGGAGGTGGTTAAAGACGAGCTCGTTATGTTATGTTCTCAGGCACACTCATTCGTCCACGGCTCCCACCTCACCTCCGAGGAATCACGGAAGTCTCCAGCATCTACAACATCAGGAGAATCCGATGTCACCCAAGCAGGGTTGGATTGTCTCCTACTGAACGCTTATGCAGACTCAGCACCAAGAGCTGTGTTGAAGAACAACATATCTACCAGTCCATTCCTGTTGTGGGGTGACCAGTCCAAATCTCTCCAGGTGCTTATTGGCACTGAGGCCGACAAGAGCATTATGGACGCTACCCTAGTGTCGGAGGTGGGAAACTCCACACAACCTCTCCCCATTCCTATGGATGTCAGAGCGCTGGATGGGCGCTCTATTGGCAGAGTTACCCACAATACGGTTCCTATTAACCCGCAAGTGTCAGGTAATCACAGTGAGTCATTTCAGTTCCTGCTCATTGAATCTCCTCATGTACCAGTGGTTTTGTGGTTTTCATGGCTCCAGAGGCACAATCCCCTGAACGACTGGGCTACTGGTTCTATCATGGGTTCGAGCCCATTCTGCCATGCGGGAAGTCGGCACAACCTGCGTGGGACATCTTCCTGCCAGCTTGGGAGGAGCCTCAGATCTCTCCACCATTCCCACAGAATACCAGAACCTCTGGGAGGTTTTCAACAAGGCCCTAGCTACATCTGTCCCTCCGCATCGCGCAGGGTTCAGCTTTGTGGAGAAGGAGTACAAAACCCTGTACCCGTGTATCAACGTTAGACCTTCAGAATGCCAACCATCTGTTTCGGATATGGGAAGGAGACGATTGGACGACGGCCTTTAACACAAGCTAGAGGGCACCACGAGTACCTTGTTATGCCATTCGGCCATAACAGTGTTCCAGGCCCTGTTCAATGATGTGCTCCGTGACATGTTGAACCAGTTCGTGTTTGTCTACCTCGACGACATCCTTGTTTTTCCCATTCA
This sequence comes from Oncorhynchus tshawytscha, assembly GCF_018296145.1. Taxonomy (NCBI): domain Eukaryota; kingdom Metazoa; phylum Chordata; class Actinopteri; order Salmoniformes; family Salmonidae; genus Oncorhynchus; species Oncorhynchus tshawytscha. The sequence continues at coordinate 12,600,580 of NC_056446.1, read as the reverse complement.
TCTCAAGAGCACGTTCTTAGTGTGGACTGACCATAGTATCTCTGCACCGCTAAGCGTCTCAACTCAAGGCAGGCTCGATGGGCCCTATTATTCACTCGGTTCAATTTGACTATATCCTACCGCCCTGGGTTCAAGAATGTGAAGCCTGACACGCTCTCACGCCTGTATAGCCCCGTTGCTACACTGTCTGACCCAGAGACCATCCTCCCTACCTCCTGTCTAGTGGCTGCAGTCATCTGGGGTATATATAGTACAGGGGTGGGGAAGGGGGGCCCAGCTAACTGGATGTTTGTCCAGGACTCTGCTCGTTCCCCGGTACTGGAATGGACACATTCCTCTAGACTGACCTGCCATCCTGGCTCCCGTCGGACCCTGGCTTTCATCCGACAACGTTTTTGGTGGCACACCATGGTTCCTGACATTTCCACATTTGTCGCCACCTGCACTGTACCCAGAATAAGACTCCACGGCCAGCTCCAGCTGGCCTCCTTCAACCACTCCCTGTTCCTCACCGCCCCTGGTGCCACATATCCTTGGACTTTGTCACTGGTCTCCCTCTGTCAGATGGCAACACCACTATCCTTACAGTGGTGGATAGGTAAAATGGCTGGGTTTTTCTGTGAGTTGGTGGTCACCTAACATAATTGTTTGTGGTGCTTTCGCTGTAAAGCCTATTTGAAATTGGACACTGTGGTGGGATTAACAAGATTACCTTTAAAACGGTATAAGATACATGTATGTTTGCAGAATTTTAATTATGAGAATTCTGTTGTTTTGAATTTTGCTCTCTGCACTTTCACTGGCTGTTGTCATATCGATCCCATTAACAGGATTGCAGCCCTAAGAAGTTTTAACCTGTTAGTAATCCCTTCGCATGCCAATCCCTTTAGCGGGATAGATTTGACAACATCCAGTGAAATGCCTGCCCCTTTCGATCATATTACTCCAGTGCTAGCCTCCCTACACTGGCTTCCTGTTAAGGCAAGGGCTGATTTCAAGGTTTTACTGCTAACCTACAAAGCATTACATGGGCTTGCTCCTACCTAGCTTTCCGATTTGGTCCTGCCGTACATACCTACACGTACGCTACGGTCACAAAACGCAGGCCTCCTAATTGTCCCTAGAATTTCTAAGCAAACAGCTGGAGGCAGCGCTTTCTCCTATAGAGCTCCATTTTTATGGAATGGTCTTATTTTCCACCCTAATTTGCAAATAAATTCATTAAAAATCCTACAATGTGATTTTCAGGATTTTTTTTCTCATTTTGTCTGTCATAGTTGAAGTGTACCTATGATGAAAAGTACAGGCCTCTCTCATCTTTTTAAGTGGGAGAACTTGCACAATTGGTGGCTGACTAAATACTTTTTTGCCCCACTGTATATGCATATCCTAGCTTCTGGGCCTGAGTAACAGGCAGTTTACTTTGGGCACGCTTTTCATCCAGGCATCAAAATACTACCCCCTATCCCTAAGAAGTTGTTAATCAGCTTCCTGATATGCCATACCTGTCAGGTGGATGGACTATTTTGATAAAGGAGAAATTCTCATCAACAGGGATGTAAAGAAATTAATGAACAAAATTTGGGAGAAATAAGCTTTTTGTGCATGTGGAACATTTCCGTGACCTTTTGTTTCAGCTCATGAAACATGGGACCAACTCTTTACATGCTGCATTTATATTTTTGTTCAGTGTAAATGTGCGTTTTGGGAAACAACCTATGTCTTACTTTTTGGGGAGAATGCCTCTAGTTTACATAATTCATTACTTCTCTCGTTTATGTAGATTCACTGATTACAGAGCTTAACCTCCTGGTCTCCATTCAACAGTAATTGTTAACAAGAAATGTAACTTTTATTTACAATTGCTTATTTTATTTCTGTGACAAACTCAGCTGTCAGCTGCAGCAGCAGCACACATCTGCAGACAGAGAATTGGGTGGAGGGAGGGAGAGAGAGAGCTAAGCTAAGCCGAAACAGAGAAGCCTTTGAATACCATCACATCCATTTCCCCCCATATACTTGTAGAGCTGAATGGTTGCGTGGGGGACTTCGAGAATAAACTCACACATGAATCACTGAAGAACAAGACAAACAACAGGTCCCCCTTGAGTGCTAAAACAATTATCTCTAAAGATAACAGAAGAATTTGAGGTTGGAGTTCAGAGGCTGGTCGTATTGTACAAGGACATCATTAGTGTTGTTGCTGCTACACATGCAGTAACCCATATTTCAGTTGTCTGACATTGGATATACATGGGGAACAATTACAGGGCAGAAAATGAGAGGATTAGTGGATTCCTTCCAGCAGGGTTCAATTAGATCCAGTTTGACAGTCACAACACCATGTAGTCCTGCTCTCCAGACGTCTTTCGCGAGATAGGTGGCACAAAGACACCCTTGTGGAATGCGATTTCTTAGCAATATATTCTTTGGAAAATGATTTGGAACCAGTGAGAAACGATACATCTGATCACTTGGCTTTGAGAAAGCCGAAAAGAAGTGTGACTTACACAAGGTTCAAGTGATGATTCTCAGATTTCCTATTTCATGATTTCCATATACAGTATAAGGATATTTGTTATTCTGATTTAGTAAACTAAGTTTTTCAAAATACCAATCAAGGAAACCCATAACTTCCCAAACCAAGGTTCAGAGTGAAGAGAAGCGGTCTTGAGGTGATGACAAATGCAGGACTCCTATATGTCCTGGACTACAGGAAATGCATCAACGGGGCTGCAGTGGAGCAGTTTGAGAGCTTTCAAGATCCTCGGTGTCCAAATCACTAAGGACTTAAAATAGTCCACTCACACGCTCACAGTCGCCTCTTCTCCCTCAGGAGGTTGAAAAGGTTTGGCATGGGCCTTCAAATCCTGAAAAGGTTCTACAGCTGTACCATTGAGAGCATCTTGACTGGCTGTATCACTGCTTGGTTGGCAATAGCACCGCCTACGATCGCATGGTGTTACAGAGAATGGTGCGGAGAGCCCAGTACATCACTGGGGCCGAGCTCCCTGCCATTCAGGACCTCTATATCAGGCGGTGTGAAAGGAAGGCCCGGAAAATCATTGAACACTCCAGCCAGCCAAGACCTAGACTGTTCTCTCTGCTTCCGCACGGCAAGCAGTACCGGTGCATCAAGTCTGACACCAAAAGGCCCCTGAGCAGCATTCTATCCCCAAGCCATTAGACGGCTAAATAGCAAACAGAATGGCTACATGGACAATCTGAGTAAACCCTTGTATTTTGTATTTTGCACTGTCTCTATGCACACTCACAGGACTCTACACACTCACGCACACTGACATTAGAACACACACACACATTTATACTGACTCTACACACACGCACACCACATACAATCATCATATACGCTGCTGCTACTCTGTTTATTATATCCTGATGCCTAGTCACTTTACCCCTGTACAGTTGAAGTCGGAAGTTTACATACACCTTAGCCAAATACATTGAAACTCAGTTTTTCACAATTCTTGTAATTTAATCCTAGTAAAAAAATCCTTGTATTAGGTCAGTTAGAATCACCACTTTATTTTAAGAATGTGAAATGTCAGAATAATAGGAGAGAGAATTTATTTTAATTTTTTTTATTTGACCTTTATTTAACTAGGCAAGTCAGTTAAGAACAAATTCTTATTTTCAATGACGGCCTAGGAACAGTGGGTTAACTGCCTGTTCAGGGGCAGAACGACAGATCTGTACCTTGTCAGCTCGGGGGTTTGAACTTGCAACCTTCCGGTTACTAGTCCAACACTCTAACCACTAGGCTACGCTGCCACCCCTAGTGAATGATTCACATCAGCTTTAATTTCTTTCATCACATTCCCAGTGGGTCAGAACATTACATACACTCAATTAGTATTTGATTGCGTTGCCTTTAAATGGTTTAGCTTGGGTCAAATGTTTCAGGTAGCCTTACACAAGCTTGCCACAATAAGTTGGGTGAATTTTGGCCCATTCCTCCTGACAGAGCTGGTGTAACTGAATCAGGTTTGTAGGCCTCCTTGCTCGCACACGCTTTTTCAGTTCTGCCCATACATTTTCTATGGGATTGAGGTCAGGGCTTTGTGATGGCCACTCCAAAACCTTGACTTTGTTGTCCTTAAGATATTTTGCCACAACTTTGGAAGTATGCTTGGGGTCATTGTCCACTTGGAAGACCCATTTGCGACCAAGCTTTAACTTCCTGACTGATGTCTTGAGATGTTGCTTCAATATAGCCACATCATTTTCCTTCCTCATGATGCCATCTATTTTGTGAAGTGCATCAGTCCCTCCTACAGCAAAGCACCCCCACAACATGATGCGGTCACCCCCGTGCTTCACGGTTGGGATAATGCTCTTCGGCTTGCAAAAGCCTCCCACTTTTTCCTCCAAACATAACGATGGTCATTAAGGCCAAACAGTTCTATTTTTGTTTCATCAGACCAGAGGACATTTCTCCAAAAAGTACGATCTTTGTCCCCATGTGCTGTTGCAAACCGTAGGCTGGCTTTTTTTTTGGAGCAGTGGCTTCTTCCTTGCCGACATAGGACTCATTTTACTGTGGATTATTTTGTACCTGTTTCCTCCAGCATCTCCACAATGTCCTTAGCTGTTGTTCTGGGATTGATTTGCACTTTTTTGCACCAACGTACGTTCATATCTAGGAGACAGAACACGTCTCTTCCCTGAGCGGTGTGACGGCTGCGTGGTCCCATGGTGTTTATACTTGCGTACTATTGTTTGTACAGATGAACGTGGTACTTTCAGGCATTTGGAAATTGCTCCCAAGGATGAACCAGACTTGTGGAGGTCTACAATATTTTCTCTGAGGTCTTGGCTGATTTCCCCATGATGTCAAGCAAAGAGGCACTGAGTTTGAAGGTAGGCCTTGAAATACATCCACAGGTACACCTCCAATCAACTCAAATGATGTCAATATCAGAAGCTTCTAAAGCCATGACATAATTTTCTGGAATTTTCCAAGCTGTTTAATGGCACAGTCAACTTAGTGTATGTAAACTTCTGACCCACTGGAATTGTGATACAGTGAATTATAAGTGAAATAATCTGTCTGTAAACAATTGGTGGAAAAATGACTTGTATCATGCACAAAGTAGATGTCCTAACCGACTTCCCAAAACTATAGTTTGTTCACAAGAAATGTGTGGAGCAGTTGAAAAATTAGTTTTAATGACTCCAACCTAAATATATGTAAACTTCCGACTTCAACTATAGTTATCTACCTCTATTGATCCAGTATCCCTGCAAATTGCAAATGTGGTATTGGAACTGATCCTGTAGATAGCTTGTTATGTACTTCTTATTAGTTTTTCTCGTGTGTTTTTGTTCTACCTTGTGTTATTTTTAGTCTTACACTGTTATTGATTATTGCATTGTTGGGTTTGGAGCTGTATAGTACTTCTACACGTGACGTTAAAACTTGAAAGTTGGAGTGTGAATGTAATCATTCAACAGCCATTCATTTTTAAGTTGATGTTTTTCCAGGCTTTTATTTTATAGCATTTTCAACTGAAATAAACCAACGCGCTACAAAATGGGTAGATAAAAAAAAATCTATTGCTTCCACATTTGACAACTGAATGGAAATGGGAGAGGGGAAGACAACCCATTTCAATTCACAAATATTGTTTCTATCAACATGTAATATCACCTCCAAAGAAAGGGACATGATTGATGCAGTCTAAACATGGGGGGGGGGGTCTATCTGATATATGCGTCACACCATCAGAACAGTTGAGAAATGGCTGCAATTAGCACAATGTCATATTCCAAGGTGAGAGGTAATTTGCATGATTGATAGGTGGAGTCGTTGACAAAAGGATCCTCCAAATATTATTCTCCCATAAGGCTTTGCAGTTGATGATCGGAGAGTGAGCGCTGTTATGTCTCATACTGTAATAGCTATCAAGATGTATTCAGTTGATACATCTCACTTTGTCCCATCTTCAGGCTAGTATATTCCCAAAAGGAAAGAGAAACTTCAGACGCTCGATCTTCCCCAGTTCATCACACCGTTTGGACCGCTTTCCATGACATGTGTTCCACCCAAAGTAAATCCTCAATTCTTTTGTCGTTGCAGATTTGCGTAATGATTACTGTATTCCCTAGCACCCACGTGTTCCACCTGTGTTACGATGGTTTATGATCCGGTGAAGGAGTGGTGGAAGCTACAGCAAGCAGCTTATTTATGAGTATTACATTGAGCGATAGATAGAAGTGTTGGATCCGATTTAAAGTGACACTTCCTCCTTTTACTTGAGGAGCTGGGAAGGGTAAGTAGCATTGACTCTCAGTGGAAAGATGCTGTCAAACCCTTTGTCAGACTTTTTTTTTTTATACGAGGTCGCTCCAACAGTGGAGGCAAGATCAATTGTATTCGTGTCATCTCTGCTGACGCAGGCTGTCTTGTAGCAGGTCACTCCACTCACTCCAGCTGTCACCGCACACTAACTCAGCCATGTGGCTGCTCCTCTGATCTCATACCCATTTTTCCCCTGTTGCTTCTGATTTGTCGAACACAACTTTCCCTGTCGCTGACAAAGACTTTTCCTCATGACACAGACGATGAAAGGAATTTTAAAAGCAAGACAGAATCAGGCCCCAATTAATACATTATTTCAATAACTTTTTAGTGATTTCAGTAGGATTCTCTTCCTGCTGTGTAGTTTCCCTTAAAACATAGTGGAATTGAGTGAATTTCAACTGCACCTTTTACGTCACTTAGGAGGATTACTGCTATGGCATTTGATGCACTTATAAATCTATATGAAATCTTATGTTCCCTTCCATCCACACGGAGCATTTCAAAGGTACAGTATGACCACATGGACAATCTGAATCCTCTGATTACACGAGTATCAAGGGAGCATAACAAATCAATGGAGACGTTTGCCGTCTCTGATGATTGGAATATGCTGATTGGGATATTGGAATGGGTGAGCTCCCCCTGCATTAGTCTATCCCCTTGTCAATACAGATATCTTCTGATGAGGAAAAGTGATCAGCTATATGAAAAATGCAGGAAACTAGCTAAAGAGATGGCTTTAGCTCGAGGTTCAAAGTGCAGTATACAAGCCCTGGTAAATGCGTCAAACACCCAGAAGAATAACAGCACATCTGTTTTGCATTACATGTCTTCTAGGCCTGTCTAGAGCAAATTCATTTTTAAAGAGAACACATTACGGTGAGCTTGATCGGTATGCAACGCGGCATCCCAGAATGCAATCTGCTGATCTCTGTGCTATTTCTGTGTTTCACTGTGTGTAAAGATTACTATCTTCCTGAAGGGACATAGTCTTTTGTTTGCTGACTGCAGGTCAGTGGCAGTATTGAGTGGAAAATGTTTGCATGTAGAGTAAATCGAATAATTCTGGTAATTCTTGAGGTCAATGCCTGGAGAAGTTCCCGCTTCCATGTTAGATCGGATCGAAAAACATTTTTGTGAAAAATCAATGAATTTTCATTTGCTAACAGGATTCCATAACTGCAAATCACTGGAACTTGCAGTGTGAGTGTGTGTGTGTGAGAGAGAGAGAGAGATTGAGAGAGAGAGAGGGAGAAAGAGAGAAGCAGGTGAAATATAGCCACAGACCATACCTTTTTCTACTTAGCACGATAGAATCCAGATCAGGTCATTTATTAATTCTCACACTTTCCTAAACTTTATTTTCCTGTAGCCTAAATTAATACACGTGGATTGAATGGATTCTTGCCAAAGAGTCTGTCTGTGATATGGTAAAGGGGAACCCATGTCATTTATACTGAAAGACCTTCATTGGATACACACAGTTTGTTCTGGATACAGATGCTAATTGCATTTTAATGTGTCATTAAACATAAACCCATAAATCAACTAGTAGCAGTGTAATTGGGGTTTAGAGATTTAATGGACCCTTAGGAGACATAATCCCACTTTCAGAGGAGTGGTGAGCACAGAGGAGTGGTGAGCACAGAGGAGTGGTGAGCACAGAGGAGTGGTGAGCACAGAGGAGTGCTGGATTTCAGGGCAAACACATATAAATAGGCCGTTTTTCAGTGCGACCACAAATATGTCCAATGGTGCTATTCAGTTCTGAGGCCTTTGTGTAGCCAGGACACAACTGAAATACGGGGGAGGGGATCCAGAATATAAGACTGATTCCTAGGTTCAAAATTGCACACAGGCAAATGAAGACGTGCCAGCTCACACGCAAGCATAAAGGTACCGACAAGTCAAATGTAAACGATATAGCTACACACGCAAGTACACAAACACAAAGCCAGACAGCAACTGTAGGAAAGTAAAATGTTGGATATGAATAATAATTGTAAAAAAAAAAAGAAGCTTAGCCAGAAATCTTCCTATCAGATGTAGTAGCTCTGATCTGTTGTTTTAACCGAATTGGAGGGATATAAGTTGGATCATTGTTGGGGCTGAGCCGACACCGTTGAGGAATGAACAATTGTGCTAAGATATTCCATGCATTTTACACTGCCGTCAAAGTGATGTGAAGGGGAATGAAAAGCCTTGCCGTGCAAACAGTCTACGACTCACAGACGAGGAATGTAGAAGGCTGTTGGACTCTGCAGGAGACGCTATCATTATGTGAGTGCATATTACTATTCACCCTGTGAATCCGGGATTAAATCAATTCCAAACGGATTACATTTTGGCAAAATAAACTTTCCCCCTAAAACCTCACATTGCTTTGAGGCCTCCTCAAGTTAAACCCCTTGCACAATTGTTGAGTGATTTGTTACAAAGTGATTTTCTAGCGGGGTGAAATGAAATGTAAAACTTAATCTGACAAGTCACTTCATATTCACAGAGGCCCCTGTAATATGGGATTTTCTTGATCAGTATGATGAAGAATTTGGAGTTGAAATGTGGCCGTTAAGTTTAAGAACAACCGTAGCCTTGTGATTGTATTGACAGTATTACAGATGTTACACCATTGCTTTCCAGCTGAGATGACGCTGTACAATGGAGTGGCTCTTTTCTGAAAATGATTTTAACCATAGAAATAATAAGCAATCAGGTGAGAGGTCAGTGAACAAAACACTTGTCCATTACATCAGCAAACCCTCCAGTAATCAATAGCAAGGCAGAAAACACTGTAAATCCAGCAAAGACGGCCCAGCTTCTATTGTTTGTTTAGAAGCAGAATTATTAATGCTGTATAGTGTTTTTGGATTCGTGTGGGTTGAATTGGGGGTAGAGAGAGAAGTGTCTGGGTGTAATTTTCTCTCTTACTCTCTCGCTGTTATGTAAAATTTCAAGAGCGAGCCCGAAACAAGAGGGCAAACCAGTGAAGAAGAGAGACGGATTATGTTTTAAAATTCTAGTCATTTTTTATTGTTGTCCCACAGCAATATGTCATTGTCAGATGCTTTATCTGTCAGCTGCACTTTTGCCTGTATAGACAGCTCTAGACCTCTGGGAGTTGTCACGGTGGCTTCTCTCTCTCCCCTCTCCTTCTGGCCGTGGCAGGTGTAGTCATCACAACTCTATTACCTCCACCATGGCAATAAAAGCACATTAACCTGCTAGCCGGAGATCCCTGCTCATTACCCTAGTGAGGCCCAGTGAGGCTCAGTGGACCGTGGAGCCAGGGGAGAGGGGCTGGGGCTCCTGTCCAGAGGGGCCTGGGCCAGACCTACTGCTTTCAGCCATCCTACCACTGATTCAGAGACACGGAGCACTGTGAGGCAGGGAGAAAAGAGGTCACATGAACGAAAGCATCAAACACACCACTGGATTCCGATCATATTCCACTCTGGCCTTCACAGGCCCTAGCCGTGTCTCAGAATACCTCAAATCCCCCTCCCGCTCCTCCATAGTCACCATCTCTCAACAAAAGACAGGGATAATAGGTGACGGCCCTGGCCCTTTCTGCGGTCGGTCATCGTGGCAGGTCATCTCCATTCACACCCTGATAAAGGCCTGCTGGTCGGGCTAGCCTGGTAGGGGCTGCCTCGCCACAGGGGCGAATATGCCTCCCTCTCTCCACCTCACTAATCCCAGACTAGCCTACCAGATATGACCAATGAGAGCATGCCTGGCAGGCCTCTACAAATCCGCCTGGCTAGGTCTGAGATAATTAGCCTGTAGATTTCTCTTATCCCCACTGAGAACAAGCCCTTTGTGAGGTGGATATTTACTGGGGCCTCAATGGGCTCCTGAAGGTGTAGGGGACAGTGGGAGGGCCAGGGTCCCAGCCCCTCAAGGAAATGTAGAAATGTTGACCCTTTGTTTTCCCCGTGGAGCTTTTCACTCCGCCTGGAGATTTGGGGATGATTAAAACACTCTGCAACATTGTTAAAGGAAACCAGATGAATTCGATTTTTTTGTTTTTCTCTGTCTGTTTACAATAATGTTTTTTTTCTCTCCCTCTCCCTCTCCCTTCACATTAATTGCCTCTGTCAGGAGTCCAAGATATACAGCTTTTTTTTGGACATTAACACATTTTTCAACCCGGGTAAACTAAGAAGCTCCACAGTCAACGTCCTCGCGAACAACTTTATCATCTCATCGCCCAGCCTTAGGAATCAAGGAACCGTACACATGCATCTGCGGTAATATGCATATGTTCCTCACTCCGTTCTCTCACGGAGACAGCTTTTCATAAGAATTCGCTGTAATGCAAAAAAAAAAAGAAGCAAGTATTAGGACTACATATGAAATAGTATAAGAACGGACTTTTATGCAATGCAACGACGCAGAGCGAACCAGAATCTATGCTGGTGTGTGGCTTCCTAACAAAGCTTCATAGCAACCATAGATCCCACACCAAGACCCTTCACTTCATTCCCCAACCATTCAAGAATCACATTAGGGTTGTAAAAGCACTGCTTTATTGCTTTTAACTTTTCAATTAGGCCAAATCATTTGTGTCCACCTCTTTTAGATTAGATTTCAAATGAGAAACATGTTGTGTCATTAATTATCGTAATTCTTATTTGGTGGACAAAGCTCTTTAGCGCCAAACAACTATAAAAAAATAAAAAAAGAGACAGAAGAAAATGCAAATGAAATGGCGCCCCAGTCCCTGTCCCCCTGCATGGCTAATGTGATGAGCAGAGCGAAGCTAGCTCGGGGCTAGGGTGTAGTGGACAGACAGACAGGCTGAGTGATTAGCTCAGTGACGATGAGAGGGGGGTTGTGACACTACTAGCACTGAAGGCCCATCAGGCCCCTGCAGGACCATGCTGTCGGGCTGGCACTGCATCTGTCATCCTGCCTGACACCTTCACACAGGGTGGTGTGTGTGTGCCTGTGTGTGTGTGTGTGTGTGTTTGCCTGCGCGCTCGTCTGTGTGTTAGCAGCACACTGCTAACTCTTCCTCTGCTGCGGTGCGGCTTAGCAAAGTGGGTCAGGCAGGCCTCTGCTGCTACTGCTGCTGCTGCTTGCTGTCTCCATCGCCCCTGGATCCACACACACTGAGAGAGAGAGAAAAGTGTTGCTACGGCATGGCCGTTTACATTGCAGGCCCTGTGTATATATGCCATACGTGTACTTTGTATCATACATAATCTATATGCAGTGTATGTCGAATTCCTTGGGGGTTCCTCCTTTGGTGTTTAATGTGCGATAATGACTCTGCCGGCTGAATATGAATCCGATTATTCTGTCCTCCTGGGAATGCTTGCATGGGTCTCTCGCGCTGAAGGCTCTTACGGCGGAAACTACCTCTGCAGCAAATAAAATGGTAAGAACCCAAGCTGAGGAGGAGATGGCTAATGTTCTGCTTTCACTGTGTAGAAGTGTCTGACTAGAGTGACAGGTGTGTTTAGCAAACACAGACATCAACATGGGTGGTGGTTATAGAGTGTGAGTTTTGGTCTGTTCTTACCATATGCCGACTGTACATTAGCGCTGTTAGCAACACTGATGGCAAACTAGGCACGCAGAACGCTAATTCAACCATAATGTGACATTTCGAAAATCGTTCTTCGTAAACCCACCAGGCTACTCTGAGCTACTCATGTGAACTTAATGTCAGTACACTGCTCTGTTGTGCTTGAGAGTACAGCTGTGTTCTCGTTGATACGCGCTCTGCATGTTCTCATCTGCGTTTACAGGTGATGTCGTGCATTTATCAAATGAAAACAAAATCAGCCCGCCGATTTGCAGTACGCCCGCTCAGACAAAGACCCCTGAAACGAGTCGAGACGTCAGACATCGACAAAGTGATTGAAACATTAAGCCCACACCTTGGTTTAGTGAAAACAAAATGACAATGCCGGCAGCCCTACGGCTATGGCTTTTATCTATGAGTAAATGCTTTCACCTTAGATTTGGTCCCTTGAACCTTGACCTCTGTATCCCTGCAGCATAGGCGGCCAGAAAGGCAGTGAAGAGTTCCATCACCACCCAACACCGCAGAGTTAGTTAAGATGGTAAAACTCACAAGGAGGCATGTAATAGATGGCGAGCACTTTTTGTAATGTAATCCTTCTTTCATCTGTGCATGAAGAGTACAGTTGTTACCTTAAATGCTCCTGTAAGATCTTTAAAAGGATGCAAGTGAACTTGAATTGCATCTTAAAGGCCTTTCCCCTATTTTAGAATTGGTGCAGAAATTCCAAGAGAATAAAAACTCCTCTAAGGGGTTTGAGCTTTTTTGATTTTATATTCATGCAATTAAAGCATACCGTTCTAATTATCAGTGTATTTCACTCCAAGCCTTTTGAATTTATACTTCTTTTTTTATTTTTATATCTCTCCTCTCTTGAAGCTGTGTCATTAAAAATAAGTTGCGAAAAAGCAGCAGTTTGTGAAAAGGCAAACATTTCTGTTGATACAATTCTACTTTGCACATTTCTTGAGAAACCAAATCGCTATTCGAAATGTCTATAATGAAACCATTATCCTTATTTTTCCAGCTATGTCACCAATTTAATGCAAGCATCGCCAAACATGGTTTTTTTTTTTGGGGGGGCTTTCTTTTATTTGCTTATATAGTGTAAGATGGACTCCAAGTCAACTCCCTGGTCTCAAAATTACTCCACTGTGGCACGAAAATGACACCTGCTTACTTAGAGTGATACGTTAATTGCAGTGTGTTCAATCGAGGAAGCTCAGGAGATGTTCGTAGGCAGCGTGTCTGCCCCACAGACTGTGTTTTTCTCATGACCTGTGGATAAAGCGAGCCGAGAGCCATTTGTTGAGTCTGACCGCAAAGACCTTCAGCAAACAACAGGGGGGAAAAAAGGCAAAGTGCTCGAGCCAAACTGCCGGTGTTGGAATACTTAGGACATTTGAATCTGAATGACAATTTAATGACCCCCCTTTCCCCTCGTCAAGTGGTCTGAGCAATTTAATCCATGTTTTGTTGTTTTTTTGTAATTTAACTTTCACTCAAGCTCCCCAAGATCCTGGTAATTACGGACAATAATTGCGTTTGTGGTGATGCGATACAACAACTGAGCCTATGTAGAGCTGGGAGAAGTGCGTTTGTTGTGCTAGTTCAGAGGGATGACAGTGATCCAGAGCTGCAAAGACAACAAGTGCGGCTCCTATTTAAATGTTTGGTGAAATGAAATGAAAGGTGACACAGCGATAGGAAAGGGGAGTGGACCCCCCCCCCCTGTCTCAACCCGGGTGCTTGTAATTAACTTTGGTGTGACGGAATCACAATTAACACACAACTGTGTTTATGACAGATCGGCTCTGTTCTAAAGCTGTCTCCATCAGCGCCCAATGGGGAGAGCCGGGAGGGGTTTATCTGTCGGATGCTGATCAGGTGCTCTTCCTCCAACTGGTTAAAAAACATCCCCCAGTGGCAGACTGCACACCGCCCGCCAGTGTTGTTTGCGCGTCCTGAACTGAAATGTCTCTTCGATAGTGGCAGCTCGCCCACAGGCAAGGACAGCGTACAGGGGAATAGTTACCTGGGTTTTAAATGGTAGCTGTGAAGCTAGGCTAGATAGGCTCACAATTTTTCAGTCCATAATTATTCTAATTGTCTGTACTACCGCACCTGACCTGTCATTGTCTATGGCCAAAAAATACAGTGAGTTTTGTGAATTTTCCTGCTTTTTATAGCACTTGTAGTTCTTGGACGGTTACCTCGCCTGATGGCTGGGAGTGACAGTGAAGAACAAGATGGTGGAGATAGAAGAGGAGTGATAGTGAAGAACAAAATGGTGGAGATAGAAGGGGAGTGACAGTGAAGAACAAGATGGTGGAGATAGAAGGGGAGTGACAGTGAAGAACAAGATGGTGGAGATAGAAGGGGAGTGACAGTGAAGAACAAGATGGTGGAGATAGAAGGGGAGTGATAGTGAAGAAAACAATTATGGTGAAAGCAGGTCTGGAGGGAGCAGAAGGTCCTGGCTGGCTGACCTCCACACTGGTGTTGATGTCCTCCAGAGTGGTCCAGCTGTGCAAATGAGCCCTGGAACTAGTGTGTTAAGAGCCGGGCCAAATTACACAATTAAAAAGACAGGCATCTACACCTGTTTGTTCTTTACTGTTGATTCTCAGGCCTATTTCACTGCCAGTTGCTTGGTTGCCATATGACCATGTGGCACGGTCCCACCAGGTCCTCCCATGGACTCCAACACTGGAAGCAGGCCAGCTGGATGGAGACACACTGTGATGGGCTTGAGAGGCCAACCTTTAGCCTGTTCTGTGGACCTCTGGATGCTGTGGGGACTATCAGCAAAACAAGCGTTTAGATTAAACATTGCATCTAACAACACGCTAAACAGTTATCACTCTGCCTAAGTATCCGGTGGACACGGCTCTCCACAGATGCTGCAAACAACCACATTCTAACGATGTGATACTTTTGGGTCAAACCTGAGGGGCAAGAAGTCTTTGGGCCTGTCATATTTGGTTCACGCCCCGTGGGAGCTGATATTTTTGCCTTGTGCATCCTTGGAGAAAGGTATTAATCCTAATTAGGATTTCCTTATGTCTCCATTGACTGCTCTGGGTGGACCACGAGCTTAAGGGATGTCTTCCCTGGCCAATGATGTGAAGGTTGGGTGCCCCAGTTAAGTCTAGGGAGCACCCTCACTAGAGAGGAAATATGGATGACTGTAGGAGAGAAAGAGACCATAGTACACTGTAAATGTGATTAGAAATACTTGGTTTGGTTTAAAAGTTAAATTCAACGTCCATCAGGGGACGCCATGGATAGTTATTCACCGGAAAAGCATAGCCGTGTTACTGAAAATATTTAGTCACTTTGTGGCACCAGCTTATTTGTTTTATGTGTGCATATCACAAAATAATTTGGGTTCCAAACCATAGTTTTTGAATGGTTTGGGGCTTTTAATTGCCTATGTGACGGTATCTGCCAACATAATGGAGTTGAGTAAATGAGGGATACAAAGTACACTACATGAGCAAAAGTTGCTCGTCGAACATCTCATTCCAAAATCATGGGCATTAATATGGAGTTGGTCTCCCATTTTCTGCTATAACAGCCTCCATTCTTCTGGGAAGGCTTTTCCACTAGATGTTGGAACATTGCTGCGTGGACTTGCTTCCATTCAGCCACAAGAGCATTAGTGAGGTCGGACACTGATGTTGGGCAATTAGGCCTGCCTTGCAGTCGGCGTTCCAATTCATCCCAAAGGTGTTCGATGGGATTGAGGTCAGGGCTCTGTGAAGGCCAGTTAAGTTCTTCCACACCGATCTCGACAAACCATGTCTGTATGGACCTCGCTTTGCGCATTGGGCATTGTCATGCTGAAACAAGAAAATTCCTTCCCCTTACTGTTGCCACAAAGTTGGAAGCACAGAATCATCCAGAATGTAATTGTATGCTGTAGCATTAAGATTTTCCCTTCACTAGAACTAAGGGGCCTGGCCCGAACCATGAAAAAGACCCAGACCATTATTTCTCCTCCTCCACCAAACTTTACATTTGACACAATGCATTTGGGCAGGTAGCATTCTCCTGGCATCCGTCAAACCAAAATGGATCTGTCGGACTGCCAGATGGTGAAGCGTGATTCATCACTACAGAGTCCAATCGCGGCGAGCTTTACACTACTCCAGCTTGGCATTGACAATTGTGATCTTAGGCTTGTGTGCAGCTGCTCGGCCATGGAAATCCATTTCATGAAGCTCCCAATAAACATTTCTTGTCTTGACATTGCTTCCAGAAGCAGTATGGAACTCGGTAGTGAGTGTTGCAACCAAGGACATACAATTTTCAGCTCTCTCCGGTCCCATGACCTTGTGTAGCCTATCACTTCGCGGCTGAGCCATTGTTGCTCCTAGGCGTTTCCACTTCACAAGAAGAACCGACTTGTTGGAAAGGTGACATCCTATGACGGTGCCACGTTGAAAGTCACTGAGCTCTTCAGTAAGGCCATTCTACTGCCAATGTGTGTCTATCGAGATTGTATGACTGTGTGCTCGATTTTATACACCTGTCAGCAACAGGTGTGGCTGAATTAGCTAAATCCAATCATTTGAAGGAGTGTCCACCTACTTTTGTATATATAGTGTATATTGAAAGCAGGTGCTTCCACGCAGCTGTGGTTTGTGAGTTAAGTAAGCAATTAACATCTCATCATGCTAGAGGTCATGTATAAAAAATTATGGGCAGGACATTATTTTGGCTACCACATAGGATGACAATGCCCCCATCCACAGGGAATGAGTGGTCACTGAATGGTTTGATGAGAATTTAAATGATGTAAACTATATGCCATGGCCGTCTCATTCACTGGATCTTAACTCAATTGAAGATTCTGGAGCCTTGGAAAGTTTTTTCCACAACAACAAAACACCAACTGATGGATATTTTTTTGTGGAAGAAAGGTGGCACATCCCTCCAATAGAGTTCCATACACTTGTAGAATCTATGCCAAGGTTCATTGAAGCTGTTTTGGATCGTGGTGGCCCAACACCCTATTAAGACACTTTATGTTGGTGTTTCCTTTATTTTTTTATGAAACATCTTTATTCTTGATTAAATACCAGAGAATCAGCAGTGATACCTTCTTTCCCCTTTAACATAAAATGAAAGCCAAAATCCAACTGTGCAAGGCAGCATTCTGAGCTGACAAAAATCACCACAAGAGGTTTTTGAAACCTTTGATTTTGTCTGAAAACTGTGTGGTAATTAGCTGCACTGATTTAGTGTTGTACACTGAAAGTGAGACTAGTAACCATTTTTTTACTCGTAGGGAACATGTACGCGGAGCAATGGCCAGCAAGACCACAATCAACTTTCAGTAAATACAAAAAATACAAAGTAGGTCTTTTCAGGTTATTTGTCCTCTAAAGTAAAAAAAAATAAAAATACCATTGAAAAAAATTATACAAACAATACATTCTTGGCTTAACTCAAAGACAAAAAGATCGTTGCATCTGTAGTTTTCCCTTTTTTCAGCACTTTGTTTTTTCCCCCCACATCCAGAGAGAAGAAAATGGAAAATGGATAATTTTGCAAATGAAAGGTGACACTGGTTTATAATGAGTTAGTACTGATGAGTAATAAGTATCTGCCACTGTGTCCAATTTCCCAAACAAGGTTATATTGGTAACATTGTCAGGAATGTGATGGCTGGGTTTCATTTCAAGCCAATGCATGACTGATATGCATGGCTTACTTTTGTAATTGTCTTGGTGCGTTGGACCTAAAGACAGACATGGCAATCTTTGCAGTCTAGTAATGTAGGAGCTAAAATGGCTGTAAAAGTGAATTATCACTTCAATGTTGGCTATGGGCGTTCTCCTGTCTCTGGAGATGCACAGCACTGTCGCCACATAGACAGCATCAGCTATACCAAACTAGGGTGATATACCAAATTGATACACCATCTCTAGAGCATGCATCTGTTGTGAAACAGCAACCCGGACACGTTATCAATGGTCTTCTCTCTGATTGATATAAAGCCCTAAAGTTATTTTTCACAGTCTTAAAAACCTATCTGACCAAACTATAGAGCTGCTCTGGTACCATATGTAAGCATTTAAGAGTGTATCTGTAGGTCACTGCCACCAGAAATACATTGGAAGTCTTTGAACCGCAGAACGATAACCACAATTGTTTGAGGTCTTATCGTTTCATATTTCAAGAGTCTATATTTTGGGAACCATGTTAAGGTATTATACTTGAAGCATTAAACTGTGAAGCTTTCTAATGTTCTCTTCTTATGCAGTGGAACTTGTTATATAGAAAATGAAGCATTAGGCACATTTTGGGTTTAATCTGGTTCAAAGTTCCTCTGTGAATAAATCAAGTCAAATATTTCAGCATCAGTAATCCTGTTATTTGTGCATCTTTTTTTTCTGGACAGTGAATTTTTGAACTTCTAATAGCTGCTTATTGATTTCATGGATTAACATTATACAGTACTTAATAGGATTTACAATACTTCCAGTTTTAGCTTATTTAAATGTCAGGGACGGTTTGGGGGATGTGACCAGTATACTTTAATTGAGTAATCGTGTTTGAAAAGCTTTGATACTAAAAACTAATGTGTTGGATATTTAAGTATAATTAATTTCTCAAGGGTCCAAAGAAAAACAGTGTCACCGCCAGCTTGGCAACCCATTACTTTTGGGGACATTTCTATGCATTTGGAATGTTGTCATCATAGACATTCTAGACAGTACAGTGTGGTTGGACTTTTCAATTCATCCAAGGAGAACTGTCTAGTCATAACGTAAGTCAAATCTACACTAGTAGCATATGAGAGATTGACAGAGTCCGTATCTTAACTGCTACCCTCGGTCATACACTGACAATTAGGTGGCACCACTTTAATTGCTCTGTCAGGCGGCATTTATTTAAATGATGCAGGATCAACCCCCGCATATGGTGAATGGCAGACTCTAATGTTTTTTATTGTTGTTGAAGTTTGACACACAGTCTGTGACAGACACCTCCAGGAGAATATGCCTGGGCTATCCATTACTCTGTGTGGATGAGACTGGCGTGATGTTTGGTGGAGCTGAGGAGCTAACGGGCTTTTATCCCTGTGACCAATCAAATTGAAAAACCTTCATGTTTGTTATACCTATTGTCCATACTGGGAACAAATAGCTGTTTAGAGAGAGAAAGAAGACTACCGTAGTTTGCTGATTGAAATGTTCTGGAGGATTGCTGGCAGTATGCGAAATAGAAATGGATTCTGGCAGGAATGTACATGAAATCAGTCTGTTTTTTCTCTTTTATAGGATTATTTAGTCATTTATGGGATAGTTCACCCAAATTACAAAATGACACGTTGGTTTCCTTACCCTATAAGCAGTCTATGGACAAGGTATGACAGCAATTCATGCTTTGTTTGAGTTTCCCTGGCACTGTTTCCGCATGCTAATGTTTTAGCATTTGTAGCACAAATCCCATTCAAGTCATGAGACCGATATGAGACTTTTTCACACATCATGTCCAAATCATCCAAAACATCTAATATTTATTGTGACGCTCAACAAAGTTACTTATAGATGTTTTGAAACGTTAGCATGGGGAAATAAAGTGCCTGGGAAACGCATGGCTTATTATAAGGAAACCAATATGTGGTATTGCCATTTTGGTGAACTTGGGAAATGAGAAACAAGGATGCCCTACTTGTTTTTTGACAAACAATTGTTCCTTGGATAGCCTTTCACGACTCACAGAATGAACAATGTACTTCACCTTTGTGTACATACAATCATTTTGGGGAGATGGCTGCTTAGTTGCTTTCTTTACCTAGAATTTTCACCAGCCAAATCCACTCCCCAGTAGCATGCAGCACAGAGCACAGAGACAAGGTATTGTTTGTGTTTTTAAATTAATAAGTGAATCAGAGGGTTATTATATATTAATTATTCATTTCACAATGTGACACAAAAAAACACCAGCAGATTAAACTGCTGAAATGAATCAGAAATTACAAAGGCAGAGCACAATGGGTTGAATTATCAATGGGGCTATTTTCCAGGACCTGCCATAAGCCATAATAATGCTCTTTGCGCCAGATCTAGGCCCTGTGGACCGGTCCGTTAATGACCTACTGTATCAGTCAGAACATTTCTACTGGGATTGCTAAGGGATATTAGCCTGTCTCCACAAGGCTGCATGTGTCAGTCCTGAATAGAGGGGAAATAATTACGTTTAATTTCACCAAAATTGGGGGGGAACATTTGTTGCATTAATAATGTCTTATTTTGAATGTCGCCAAATGCACAGTGACATCAAAATCCAAATTGTTAACACAATTGGCAAACACATTTTGAGACTGAGCCTGGTTTCATCTTTGCAGGATAATCCACACAGACCCTTTGTTCGAGGTCCAATGCAGATGTTTTTATCTCAATATCAGATCATTTCTGGGTAACAATTGAGTACCGTATTGTGATTGTCTTCGCTAAAATGGTCAAAAATAAACAAAACTACCTTCTTAGTAAAAAGCCATTTCTCAAGCAAGAATTTAGCGAGGTGTGTCTGGGAGGTGTCTGAGTGAGGGGCATAATTGGAGGAGCCTAATGGAGGGGGGTGTATGTAACCTGAAAACTAGCTGTTATTGGCAGAGAGGAGTGAATACTCTTTGTTATTGGTCTATTAATATGTACCGCCTGGTAATGTCGCCAGGCGGTCCAAAACAAGCTGACATTTCAGACAGTCTTTTCAAACAGCTTTTAAACTAAGATCATTTTCCAATTTCACAGTATTATTCGAAACTAATAGTGTGGAAATATATATAAAACACAGGCAAATCACGTTTTTGACTACACTGGGTCTTTAAATCTGCTCTTGACTTGAAAATGTAGTGTGCAGCAGGGGTGTCAAACATACGGTCCAATCTGGCCCGTGGGTGGTTTGAGTTAAATTTAAAAAAAAAAGAAGAATAGAAAAAGTCAGTGTAAAAAAGTCATTTAAAATGAGTAAAACCAAATCGAAACTGTGTAGAAATGATAATGGAACTACATTTATACAATTTCTTGACTGTGTCCAGCTCTCTAATAATCACCTAAATTAAAGCTAGACAGTCAGCGAGGATCGAAAATTCCAAAAACAATGGATAGAGGACCATCTGATGGAAATTTGGACTTCAAGGAAATATAACCAATTTTTTGTGCATTCCTCCAGACCTCGTTGAAGATCAAATGCGCCCTCCTGGGGAAAAATTTAATTGGCACTCCTTTGGTCTACAGGGTCTCATATTCACGTAAATACATGCTCTGTATGTACATGTAAATGAATGGCAGTTATGAGGATGTTAATTCCCTGTATGGAAAACCTGAGGAAGGGAAACCCAGGGTATCACTGGTAATCTCAGTCAAACCTCACAGCTCTCATTCAATCTTGCCCAGGTGTGACCAGAGTTTCAGAGCCTGACATGATGGACTGTTTTCCAGTGATCTGGGAAGAGCTCCATCACTGGCCTGAATCAGTCACATTTTTGCCAATTCTCCATTCTGGCTGGTCAGTAATTTAGTGCATCAAAAGTAAAAGCAATATATGGTACATTTCTTTTGTCAAAAAATAATGCAAGGGACGTGTTTGCCTAATAATGTCGGCTTACTCGGGCTCCGTCAATTCAAAATTCAATGTGCTTTTTGGGAATCTCAAATTGCCCGTAGTATGGATGTGACTGGCTTGATAAGAATGTTGATGCAACCAATGGGCATGGGAAAATATTTGCATGCTATTCTGCTGCTTTAACTCTGATCAAACCCGCTTAGCACGACAGACAGAGAAACTGCTATGAAGCTCAGTAATATTGCAACGTTTCCCTGTGGATGTCTATTCATTTCTTGCGCAGCCATTCAGAGATTGATATTGTATGTACACTTTGAAATTGATTAAAAGACTGCTGCATCAGAATGTGTTCTCATATCGAGTTACAGATCGTCAAAGGGATCTTAGAGACATTTCTGCACAAAGTGGATGCAAACGATCAATTCAGATTCACAAGGGACAAAGTAGCATTCTTGATGTGATAATTGCAGACGGAAAACGCCACAAGTTAACACAAGGGATCAGATGAGATATGTAGGAACGTCTAATGGCGAGCATCTTATATCCCATTATCATTTGCCGCGGTTTGTTATTGGGATTACAAAGTAAACGTCCCATAGCCCAATGCAATAAAGCACTATGGACATCCAGGGAGTTGGATAAGTGTGTCATCCAGCCCATTGCTATTGTGGGTAATAAAATAAAAATGTTTTAAAAAAACAGTGTTACACACACACACACAACAGTGAAATGTGTTGTTGAACAGGGTCAGCCGTAGCGGTACGGCATGCCTGGAGCAAATTAGGGTTAAGTGCCTTCCTCAAAGATACATTGACAGATTTGTTTCACCTTTTCGGTTACTGGCCAAACACTCTAACCGCTAGGCTACCACTGGACCAGCAACCATCTTATAACATCTGAGCCTTCTGAGTTTCACAGTCTAATAGTCATGAATTACATGTTGCTGGCCACTAGACTGATTGAGTTTGGAACTTCTCTTATTTCTGCTAAAATGCTTTTTGGAACAATGTCAAAAATGTTCTCTAGGATCTAGGTTTGGACAGATGAGCAAAGGGGAACGTTTACGAGACCTCAATTTACATCCCCAGCTATCAAATGCATCTTTAATTTATGGCTGACTGAATGAAACATGACAGACAAAATTCATATTTCAGAGGTTGTGGCTCACTTTCACACCTCAAGAGGACATGTCTGTCCAAAAATGAATGGGGGAGTGGAATAATGAAAAGTACGACAATGAAGTTGGAGCTCATTCGAAATGTACAGAATTTGATTTGGTGTCGATCCTTTTCCAGAGAAGCCATTAAAGATGACGTTTCAAAGTGTGTCAGTTTGATTCTCACAAATGAAGTCCCCGGGAGTACACAAATCCAAACCTTCCTAGCACTGATTAACAAATGACCCTATTGATCAGTGGCCTGCAGCTCCTCATCGCCTCATTACACAATACAACATCCATTGTCCTAACACAGTTCATGCAAGGACAATTCTTCAAAACAGAAGTGAGGCCTGTGCTGACCACTGAGCGAATTGAAATGCTTTGTCAAATGTTTTACACCTTTTACAAAATGTTATTGTATCTGTCCATATATGTGGGAACAAGTTACAGAGAAGGCAAAAGGGACTTAAACTTTAAAATATGGACATTTTGTTTCCATTTTCTCTGGGAATGCCAGAGAATGCTATTTCTTTGCAATTTAAACAAGACGGACATGGCCAATTGGAATTTCCTGACCATTTTCTGACGTGGGACTTATGTCTGTCACGGGTCTCTCTCCTTCTCTGCCCCCCCCTCTCTCTCTCTCGCTCTCTCCTTCTGTCTCTCATGACAACGACTTCCTGGTACTGAGAAGGGAAGGTGAAGAGAGGTCCGCGAGAGGTCATATTTGAACTCAGCGTCCAATTACTCACATGCAGTTAAATGCCTCGGAGCTCAGGAAATGGAAATGTTTGAAGCAATCTCATAGGCTGCTGTTTGTTTCTCCAGATGTAAGCCCATTTTGATTACAGATCCGAGGAGAAAGAAAGGGAACATCAGTATGACATCAGTCATAACATCAAAATATGATTTTTTCTAGAGAACACGTCAACATAAAAAAAAGAGTTCTAGACTGATGATGATGTCATTTCTATAACTATTTTGCAAGGCTTATGCTGATACATATACACAATTTAATTAAAAAGATTGACACAGTAGATTCATGTGGATTATGGCTGACTGAATGAAACATGATTAGATTATTTTATTAGATTATTTTATGGGTTTCATGTCCAAACCACAATGACATCAAATCATGACCAAAACATTCAGGTAAATATATAGTATACGTCACTAATTTTGTTCATATTATACAGTCCCCATTCCCACCATTTTGTTGCAGTGGGTGAATGTAGGCTACAGCACAGTAGGTGATGTACACTGAGTGTACAAAACACTAAGAACGCCGTAAAATGGTTTGTTGTTGTTTCTCTGTAATACTACTAGCGACCTAGTCATTTTATGAAGTTGGCTTTAGCTAGCCCGGATAGTCTCCCAACCTCATAACTGGCTACCAAGAAGCCATTTCAGGCTGAAGCGTTACAGATTCTGCAATAGAAATGTAAAGGTCATGTCCCATTGAAACGACATACGCAGCATTTACCATGAATACAGTCTCCGCTAAAGTGGGAACATCTCCTTTCAATTTCAAATTCATGCTGTGAAGCTGAACTTCTGCGATACGGATTGAATAGAGACCCAAGTTAGAGTAGCTAGCTATCTTATCTGGCATGCCTGCTGGCAAGGTTGGTAGACTTTAGAAAAACAAACAATTACTAAATGTACTGAATGAGACTCACGTTACTTTCAATCTTTTACCCAGATTTTAGCAGAGACGCAATGAAGCATATTTAGCTTCTTTAAAAAAAAACACCAGTCAAAAGGATACAGACAGCTAAAGTGGTATGCTAAGACATGCAGAAAAATAGACATATTTTTGACATCAATTAAGCATAATGGTTATGGCTCTAGATTGCAGGAAAAATCTGTTTCAAGTGTTTGAAAAATGCTAAATTCACCACCCCCAGTCATCCTCATGTACTTTCTGCCCCCTCAGATGTTGTGCCTCCTGATTACAGTAGCAGAGGTAGAGATCAAAGGGTCCTGTGTCTTTGAGGCTACGAGAAGAAGTTAACATGTCAGTTTTATTTTGTATGAACCAGACTGGTTTGTGCCATGTGTAACCGGTGTGAAATGGCTAGCTAGTTAGTGGTGCACGCTAGTAGCATTTCAATTTGCGACGTCACTCTCTCTGACATCACCTCAAAGTTTTTGTTTCCCTGGAGCGATAGGTAACTACGCCTCGACGGTGACTGTTGTCAACTTTTCCAGTGTCCCTGGTTCGAGCTCGGGTTGGGGTAAGAAGAGGGACGGAACGACACTGTTGCAAATGCACTATATACTGTTCACATAGTACATCTAGACTTGATAGATAGAACTAAAATTATACCTCCTTCTCTTTGTTCGGATGACTCCTGATTCTGAATTCTCATCCCTCTACGGATGGCTCGTATTACTGGACATCAAGGGGACGCCTTCATGGTGTAGAAGTGAAGTCATGTGGCACACTGCAGTTGACTACATGTGTGAGGTCAGATGCTCATGGTGACTCAATGCATCAGCAGCCAAAAACAAAGCCAGCCTCTATAGGTCAGTGAAGGTCAGTGTAACTGCACGTGAAGGAAGCAGCCAGGAGTGACCTCATTGTGAACACACTCGACTCGAGCCATACTACAGTCCTAGATTCTTTTCTCTATTGACTCTATATTTTTTCTATTGACTACACAGGTTTGTTGATAGGTGTGTTGACACAAATAAACACATCAACACCAGGCGAGAGGATATGTTTGGCCAAATATGAAAACAGTCAATATTGCATGTGTGTTGTGTGTGTTGAGCCTCGAAAAGAGTGCCTAGTGAATTAAATGTTGGCCCACGATGTTCGACGAGCCAACAGCACTTCATACATAGTAGAATTTGTTGAGTGGTATAAACACTCTTTAGAACACTCCAGAGCTCAGAGTAACATAATTGCAGAAGCATACAGTAATTGTGTTATGGTTATGTATCTAAGCAACATATTTTTGTTTTGGAGGTATTTCGGACTGACCTGTAGTGAGGACACTCCAGTCCAAAACCGCTGTCCTGTGAAGCCTGGTATATTCATGCTGCGGAAATGTATTACACAGAGAGAAGCCTGACAAGGGCCCGAAGATCCTGAGAACCTGAGCTGGTGGCACACATGCGAATCTGGCCGGGTCTCTGGGCGGATATCAGAGTGATGAAAGATGAAGTGGACTCGGCCATGCAGAACTAACAGACAGGCAGTGCTGGGAGTAGGGAGCTGCCAATAAACCTCCCAACACACACCTCCACTTCCCCACCCCAGCCTCCTAAGTGCTCCCTCATATCCCAACACACACACGCGCACGCAAGCGCACAAGCAGAGACCCACACACACACACACACGCACGCACACATACACAGCAACGCCTCTGAGCCAACGAGAATGAGAGGTGAGCCAGTAATCAGAGAGCACTTCAGTGGCTTCATCAGCATCACTTGTCTGATGGGGAAGAACACTTCTGGTTTCCGTGGGCAAGAGCCTTCATTAATCATCCTCAAAAGAAAGACCACTCCACCAAGACTCGAACTGAGTGCCCTCTTTCCATCCAAAAATTATTCTTAGACCAGAACAATGTTACATACTAGCTTGAGCCTAATCAGCCTCGTTCAAAGGCAGTGTCCAGAGGTTCGCGTTTTAAACGGAGACGAGGTTCTGTGACCACTCTGCAGAGGTATGATTGGGCTATATTGTGGATACATGTTTGGTTTGGTTTCCATGCACCTTTTTAGAAAAAGACTATTCTGTTGAAAGTTGTCAATCAAGGACACACGAGCTCTAACCCTCAGGCGGGTTCAATTCCCTGTAATTTAGTTACCAAGTAAAATCACATTATGCTAAATATACTATGATACTTGGTCCTACATGGCAAGGTACTCAGGGTCATAGGGTGCAGAGTAATTCATTTAGCTTATTTTTAATATGGAGGAAATTTAAAAAAAAAAAAAAACAGATTACATCCACCCAGACATGTAGTGGCCTTTCGGGAGTCAACAAATGCGGATGACTACGGGTGAGAGTTTAGCAATCCACCTATGACCCCCTTGTCTTTAAGATAATTACACTTCCAAGACACGCACACACCGAGATGCAATAATTTGAATCAGCATGGCTAAGGGATGTGATCTTAATTCATTTCACTGTGTTATTTCATTCAAATCTGAGCATGAGCAAACTAAATCCGGCGGCGGTCATGATTCCCAGATGCTATTATCATTACCAAACATAGTTTCATCTTTAGTTTTGTCTCACTATCCAGCTTTCCATCCAACCTTTTTGTTATGCAGGTAAAGTACATGTTGGATAAAAAAGAAAAATGACAGATGACAGATAAAACAAAATACGCTAGTCGAGGTGGACACTTTTTGTGTCTGTAACATTTATTATGCGAGAAATGGCCGTGGAAACGCCTTTATGGGCAAATGTTGATATAATAAGCCTGGTATTGAAGTGAACTTAGTCAATCATTAATATGTTGTTAGCCCAAAGGCCGGCCGATGGCGGTATTGAGTCCTTTCACCTTACCTGTCCAAAGGGAATGTCTTCAGCCGGCTATACACTCGTACATAACACATTCTCCTTTAAGGCCACAAAGGCGTTGCTTTCCTCATTAACTAGATTTAATGTGGAGAAGGCAGAATGTTTCGCGAAACACCCATTTCCACTACCATGCTAGAGTGGCTAATGCCTAGGAACGCTAGTCCCGGATGTTGCGTATCATGTTCAGCCAATCAGGTTGCAGCAGACTGTTGTTTAAAGGGTTTCATTAAAAAAAGTATGCATATTTTCCCTTATCTGCCCTCCCTTTGCATCCAGTTAAGGAGGAAATCGACGCCTTTGCAGCCTGAACGGAGAATGTTTTGGTGTACAGTGTGTAGCCGGCTGCATGCATTCCCCTTGGACAATAAGATGAAACGACTCCATATAGCCTTTTGGGCCCTCTCGCTATGACTCAGGGAAGCATGCATTCCACTTGGACGATAAGATGAAACGACTCCATATAGCCTTTTGGGCCCTCTCGCTATGACTCAGGGAAGCATGCATTCCCCTTGGACGATAAGATGAAACGACTCCATATAGCCTTTTGGGCCCTCTCGCTATGACTCAGGGAAGCATGCATTCCCCTTGGACGATAAGATGAAACGACTCCATATAGCCTTTTGGGCCTTCTCGCTATGACTCAGGGAAGCATGCATTCCCCTTGGACGATAAGATGAAACGACTCCATATAGCCTTTTGGGCCCTCTCGCTATGACTCAGGGAAGCATGCATTCCCCTTGGACGATAAGATGAAACGACTCCATATAGCCTTTTGGGCCCTCTCGCTATGACTAAGGGAAGCATGCATTCCCCTTGGACGATAAGATGAAACGACTCCATATAGCCTTTTGGGCCTCTCGCTATGACTCAGGGAAGCATGCATTCCCCTTGGACGATAAGATGAAACGACTCCATATAGCCTTTTGGGCCCTCTCGCTATGACTCAGGGAAGCATGCATTCCCCTTGGACGATAAGATGAAACGACTCCATATAGCCTTTTGGGCCCTCTCGCTATGACTCAGGGAAGCATGCATTCCCCTTGGACGATAAGATGAAACGACTCCATATAGCCTTTTGGGCCCTCTCGCTATGACTCAGGGAAGCATGCAGTTTATTAGGCTCCAGATGAAATAGTGCACAGGGTGATGAAAGTGCACGGAGATAAGCTTGATGCACCTTTACCAATAAAATGTATTATATATTTAATATTGAGCCTCTTACTCTGGTGAAATGACCGATGCTTGGCTGCCGTTCAACAAATACAAATAATATTGCTATATTGTCCATAATAATGTCATCATGTACTGGAGGTAGCCTACAGTACACTGTATCTGTGAGCTGTTGTCTAGTGCCCACACGCCAAGACCAGAGTGGGCACATATGAAGCCCGTATAAAGCTCACATATAAAGCCCATTTTTTTCACTATATAAAAGCCCATTTTTGTGTGACAAAACCATCAGTTGAGTTGAAAATGTGATTGAAACCCATTTAACATGCATTTTTTAATTCCGTACATGGGAATTTAACCGCAAAAGTTATTTTAATGTGCACTACATCATCATGCATAGCATTTTATCGGCAACAAGTCAACATCTCTAGTGGGAAAATGTGCATATTCTTTTTATGCCGATTTGAAGACTTTTTGCATGAAAATCTGTTGCCAATTGGATGGAAACCCAGCTACTGGTAAAGACGAATGTGTTTGCCCACCTTTCCCATCCGTCACAACATCATTTAAGTATTAGAAACATCAAGTCTTCAGATGCGTAACAGTTGACTTGCGTATTGGTAGTGTATACATGCATGTTCAATACCAATGATAAACCAAACATTTCTGCATCTTACCTTTTTTCTTACCATTTCATCTTACCTGCATCTTTTCATGCATGTCACCGTCTAACATAATTGATTATGTCCTGTGATATAACCAGTTGTCCTATCGACGTTGTTGTTATCCATATTCCTGGTTATCGAATATCATGTTCCCTTTTCATTGTTCATGTTACACAGTACAACTGTATGCTTTCGGAGGACCGGTGGTCGACATGGTAAACATGGAGTTGCAGTAGGCTTTTGACTTGTACTTCTCTGAGCCCTCTGGCCAACACCAGTGACCAACAACTATTGATCTACAGTATGTCAGCATCTCTAATGATTCAGTTTATGCACTCATTTGAAGGAGTTGGATACAGAATTTTGCCAAACCACACCATCGAGTGTTGTAAGGAGGAAAGCAACACAGCTATAATATTGACTGCGACACGTTTCCCTGGTTGTTTTCAGTGGCACTTCAAAGGGTTAGCCTTCTCCGGCAGTGACTGCTAACTTTTAAAAGACTGAAGTGCCCCTGGCAGATGGGGTCATGTGATTCCAATCTCCTCCAGTCCTCTTCATTTAGGCTCTCCACTTAGGTGTGTGCTGCAGCCAATCAGAGATCAAGCTGCATAAAATGGGAGCTATCATTATGCCTTCTGACCTTGAGTCCCGACGTTGATATGGCTTCCAGGCCCGTGATCACCTAGGTTTATAAGACGGCCACCACTTCACATTCATAGCACACGGCCAAAGCCCAGCGCATAAATAAGGCATCATAAAACACAGGAATAATAAGGGACTTCCTGTTTGCCCAGTCCTCCACCCCTGTGACCCTCCTGTGACCCCTCCTCAGGCCCTGTTTGTTTCCTGGTGATGGGCTAGAGAACTACTCACTGCCGGTGTGTGTATTTCATACATACCAAATGTCCTCAGCTCAACTACACCGCATAAACAGATGGTGCTCAATGGCGGCAAAGCTGTTGTTTGTGAATACCTGCAACTTGGCAGACAATAGGAAACAACACAGCCCACTGCTTTCCTCGTATCCGACTCGAGGCTGCTTTGGTTATTAAAATTTGATTCCGTTTTTTTATCAACCACCCCCAAAAAACACCTGATATTTGATGTTTGTTGTTTGTGACAGGTAATTCTTACTATTAACGTGTTTTTATTTATGTAATTAATGTGTCAAAGAGTGATTTGATTTGTGCTGTAGCCTAGGCAACATGATGAATGAATTGTGTAGGCCCTGCCCTTTGTTTGTATAATTATTTTTCAGCAATGCTGCACATTCCTGCAGGCATCATTCTTCCTGAATCACTGGAGCACGTTTTGGAGGAAATGACTGGTTGATTTTTATCTCCTCCGCCCCAGATACAGTTTTGAATAGGCTATGCACTGTCTAAGAGAGTTTAACACAATATTTCTTGTCGCCTTCAAAACTGGCCACACAGTGAAACGCTTGAAGTTACTAAGGCAGAGAAAGGGGTGTGGGGAAAAGTCATAAGAAATCATTTTCAATTTGATATCGTCAAGACGATACATTTTATTAGTGCGCCATTGATTCAACTGCTCTCCGTCATATTTCCATGACTTTGTAGAGCAGAAAACTGCCCTCTCAGCACGGTGTGCCTCTTCATTGAATGTGAAAAAGATGACACATTTCATTGAGATGTTTCAGTTACAGTACTTCAAAGTGCCAAAACCCCTGCCCTCCATTGAATTTTTTTAATTTTATTTGAGATATTAGTCAAATGATAGGTCGGTGGTGGATTAGTTTTCTCTGCATCCTCATACCCTGTCACACCTAACACGATTCAGCTTGCTTTTCATTTGTACTGTCACTCATGGCCAGTGGGAACTCTGTCTAACCCTGATGATCCCCCAATCTTCCCACCTATATTGGTGATAATCCATCACTCTCCAAAGTATTTGGCACAACACTTAAGTGTGCCATTTCAAAAACAACTGGACTTTGTTAAAAGCTGGCTATGGCCTATTGAGGCTGTTCAATCTGAAACCTGAAGAAGGGAAATTCACAGAGTGCAGTATTCCAGCAGCTGGAGACATTTAACTCGGCTTTAGCCAATTTCATAAATTCTTGGGACCTATCCAGCATAATCACTCATCTACAATTTATCATTACAGATTTTTTTTTTAACCTATGACATGGATTGGTTTGGATAGCGTGTCCGGATTCGCTGTGAGGCTGCCCAAGTTCAGCATCCACACTCATCTTTAGTGCCACGGTATTAGCAGCCAGACCACAAATAAATCATTGCCACAGCATTTATCTGTGGTCTACAATATAATCAAAGTTAAGATGGCCGACGCATAAGATGATTCTAGTATCTTTCTGGCACAAGAGTGTGAATGGAGACAGACAAACATAGACAGATTCATGAATAATAATGCATACTGGGACCATGTGAACATTGGATATGAAACATCACTGGCGTGGGATAAATCTATAAATCTAATCTCTCAAGAGCCTTCCCAGCTGGCACACAACGTTCTGAGAACCATACGTTTCTTAGCGCTTGGTGAGAGAGTGGTTGTCCTATAGTTATTTAGCATACAACCTTCCCACAACTTTCTGGGAATAGTGCAGAATACAGTAGTTCCTTGGCTTTGAAACATTCTCAGCAAATTTAAGGAATTTTAAGGATTTTTTTTCTTGAAATGTCCTTATTGGTTTGACATTGGGAACGTTCTCAAGTAGTTCAGGGAATTGTGGGAATTTCAGTACTTCAGCATAACATTTCCTACAGGTTTCCTCATGGTCCTCAAATTGCAAGAACGTTAAAACCACAAGAAAACTTTAACATTCAGAGAACGTTCTAAGAATGTTATTTTAAAACATATACATTCTGTTCTCAGCAACAACAGAACTCTCTCTATCCTCTATCTTGTTAAGTGTGTTCAGGTGTGTTGGCCGCACCCACTAATTGGCCACACCTGATCTTAATGATTGCTTGTTTCCTTTTAAATGGGGCCTGTTTGAGTTAACTAAAATGAACAGCTTTGTACACATAAAAAACATGGCATGCTAGCTCGACCCTGGTGGTGCAGTGGACTAATTCCATGGCAAAAAAACAGAAGATTATAGGTTTGAATCTCACTGATGCTGTGTCACAATAAAAATGAAATGTGTTTGCATGATTAATGTCCAAGGAAATTAATTTCCATGTGCTCTATCTGTGCTTGGAGTTTTAAAAAGTTTTCCCAAAATAAACTAGCAGTTTTATCAAAAACCAAAGATAATTTTAAAGGAAGTAATTCAAAAACCTCCAAATAACCTATAATTTCCGCATCAATATATCCTCCCAAAAAACTTTCAAGGAACCAGAGTAAAATGTTGTCTGAACCT
Organism: Oncorhynchus tshawytscha; assembly: GCF_018296145.1. Taxonomy (NCBI): domain Eukaryota; kingdom Metazoa; phylum Chordata; class Actinopteri; order Salmoniformes; family Salmonidae; genus Oncorhynchus; species Oncorhynchus tshawytscha. The sequence goes on along the minus strand of NC_056446.1, from coordinate 12,568,248 downwards.
CCCTGCAACCTAAAAATAAACGATCCCAGAAAAGGCACATTTCCACTTCTGTTCACAGAAAGAAAAAAAACATTACGTTTTACCAGTCAGAAAGCGTGTGGCTTCGTTCCCACAACCTATGTGAAACAAAAAACATACGTTCCCACAACTTTCAAGGAACCAAATGTGCTAGCTGGGTTCCTCTCTAAAGCCGGTGTCCTCCCTATAATCCTAATATCATTCACACTGATTCAAAACAGATGAAAATATTTGATCAGATATTTGTTATAGTGCAAAGTCCTGGCAAATGCAGTGCCTTGTTCAGAAAGAAAAAGAGAAACAAGACGACAAGAAAACAAAGAGGATTTTTCATCTCTTGTTCAATGGAACTACTTAAGATACTGACAATAATATACAAGTCATATTTGTAGTTTACAGTTTGTTTGCTTGATGATTATTCTTCACAAAATCTACGTTTTTACATTTCATGGGCTTTGTAACTACAATGTTTGCTCTATATCATTGTAGTTCTATTCTCTATTTGTAAGAGGGTCGAACAATGAGAGCTTTGTTCCTATGGTCTAATTTCAAATGAATGAATTGTGTTAATGATCCCTCCAACATTGTGGGTGACCGGAGCACAGCTGGGAGGGTGAGGGGAAATTAGGAGGCTTTGCTGGGGTCTGGCCAAGCACAGGTGACAGCTCCTGCATGGCAGGCTTAGGAGGGCGGCACACACCGTTCAAGTGGCAGAACCGCTCCAGCTTGTCCCTCCACATTCAGTCTCAGATTAGTAACGCCACTCTCCTTTACCGCAGGTCGTCTCGTCTCAAGCTGGAACCATGAAATGTAAATTGATGTGTAATAATCTGCGTTATAGCCGTTGGAGTGCGGCCCTGGCGCAAATAGGAAAACAAAGCAGGACCGTTTTCAAAGCTTGGTGTTCTGGGGAATGGATCATCACTCCTACTTACTCATGCATATGTGAAAGAAGATTTGACCCCTGTTGCCAGGAAGTGCATGCAGGATCACGGTGTGAGGTAGAGGGAGGAATTCTAATTTGACATCTTGCACAGGCCTGCCTTCAAAGGCCACTGGCCGACCCTCTTGACCCCTATGCGATCCCCCACCGGCCCTGTCAGAGCTGGGATCTGCGATTTATGTAACATCAAAATAATTTGAAGGGTGACGCCTCCGAGGGGCTGGGACTGAACGGAAGGGCTGCAGTGTGTAACGGATACCCCCTCAGAAGGTTCTCAGGAGCTCTGAGAGGCCATTAGTGTTGTTTTGAACTCCCACCCAAAACATGTTACATTATACAGGCTTTCAGAAGTACATGGGGCTGGTAGGTTGGTGGTGGTGGGTGGGTGGGTGGGAGGGGGTAAATGGACATCCTCTCCCCTGACGACACAGATTGCATGTCTCCACAAGCATGGGCTCACAGGTGCTGATAGGTACAATGGATGACTATTGTTAGTGGATGACTGGTATGGTATTCCCATTTTGCTTTGGTCTTTGGTATGCTAGTGGCCACTGAGTGTGCCAGACCATCAAAAAATACCTTTGTTTAACCTTTTCACCCTTTGTGTAGGGCCAGACAACACCAAGTGGGTTTGAGGGATAAGGACATGAGGCAACATGGAAGTCAAAATGCAAGGTCGACCTTCCTTCTTTTTTTGTATCTAGAATACATAATTAATCCAAGCAGTGCAGAATGCAGATACTTATAATGCTTTATTCGCAGCACTGTGAATTTGACAATTCGTGACAAGAACACAGATAATGAATTGCACTCATTGGCCAAGATTTAGCAGAGCGTTTTAACTGTGGGTCTGATATCCGCTGTTCGATAATCTCATCTCTATCTCCAAATATACAGAATGCTACAGGAAATACAGTAACCACAGTTAAACACAAGTCTGTGAAAACCTGTACAACCCGAAGGCCTACAAACTATGTCAAATTCATGGAGAACTCAACACAAATAACAGTGCTACATATTTCATGTACTTTGTCACCTGTGGGACCACTTCTTCATCCTCTAGAGACATCGATTAGCAGGTAGATGGAGTGATAGCCTACAGACACCCCCGGGGAGAGACAGGACATGGAAAGGCCTGGAAAGAGCAGAGTAGGAGCCGTACGCTGTCCATCGAACACGCTCATCGATATGTCATTAAACAATGACAGCACTCCAGGCAGTTTAATGAAGTGTTTTTCAATCTGATTTGATTTTAATAGCGGAGGCATTACTGGGGTATTGGGCTCTGCTAGAGCTTCTGTATACCAAACAGCAAGCCCTGCCAAAACTCCGTAATACAAGATTACCAAGTGTCAAATAGACTGGGGATTGCAGTTTAAGGGAGATGAAGAAAGTAGTGGAAAAGGTGAGGTTGGATGAAACAGCATAAAGAACGCTGGGATGTTAAGCCATTAAATAGCTAAGCACGTGCTGTCCTTGAATACAAGGCACACTAAAGACAAGTAATCATCAGTTGTCGATTATGTTTTTTAAGCGTCAGACTGCTCTCTCAACAGGTCCTGACACTGTGCCAAGACCATAAGGTCCTAAATAGGGCACTAGGGACAATGGTGTGTTTTCTTTAGATTGGAGAGTGTGAGGCGATAATGTCTCCACACCGGGAATTGAAAATTCAAAGATTGGACAGGAAAAAGACCGTAAAAATGAGTGGAATAAGGTTTTTCTTTGAACATAAGGAACTGTTTAGTTAATACCGCATGCGTGATTTTGTATGTAAATGTATGAAATGTGACTTTCACATTCACTTTACTGTATGTACGATAATGTAAAGTTATTTGAACAGTTGAACAATGAGTGGCATTGAAAGAGGCGAAAACGGCCTTAGATTTGGCCAAGTCAACTTTGCATTGACTTATTGCTGAAAACCCCCTAGAAACATACAGTAGTTTGTCATTGTGACCGTATGGGTTTTCCTACAGATCTGCAGGGCCTGAATACACACAAGACCCCCATACTGAATACACACAAGACCCCCATACATATATTGCAAAACCCCAGAAAATAAGCAATCAACACTGAGTGTTTGATTAGCGGCAGATTCTTTGAAAGCTTCCTCAAGATTTCGCATTCCAGTTCAACAAATTCATCTGAAAAAAAGGACAGTATAATGAATAACCACTTCTCCTGCCTTGTGCACATTGTGCACTTTGGCCAGAAGTTTTATTTAGAGCTCAACTTCCTCCTTAAGTTCTCAGTCCACATGACACTAGAACGGCCTCAGCCCCCGTTGTGTCCAGCTCAGTAATTAGTGGATGTGAAAAAGGTCTGCTTGCTTTCACTGCAACCACGCGATTGTGCAAACGGGCATACTGTACGTCGTGCCAAGTTTATACAAAAGCCAAACCTATTCTATCGGGGTTGTCCGCGTTAATTTATTCCTCCTGATTACTGCATATGCTGTCTTTTGTAAATAGCAGCGCTCTTTTCGTTGTGTACCCTTGTCTCTAACGAAACAAACGCTGACCTGCCTCTCGACACGTTTTATTCTTGTAAATCTCTCCCGGTGAATCGTGGGCTCATCTCAAGTCTGCCATATTTTCTTTCTTAAAAAGTCAAAATGCATCATGAGGAAAAACCCAGCGTAACAATTCAGCCGTAAGCTTGAAGAGATCAGCTCGTTGTCAGCCACAGTGGGTGCACCTACAGATGACCTTGACACAACTAAAACAATCTACGCCCGGTAGAGACATCTTTCCGTTTACCTAACGACCTCTGAACTGTAAAGACGCGTACTATTGAAATGACGGCCTGAAACGGATGAGAATAGTAGTCTCCTTGACTTGTGAATTCTTTACTTTAATCTTACTCGGTGTGAATGTGTAGCGTCTGATAATTCTAACCGTTCGGGAACCCGGAACAAATCACAGGGCTACATTCTAGCACTACAACGACAGGCCAAAACATTTCCAATGCAACGTGGGTTTGTAAAATGTAATTACGGCAGACATTGGTTTAATCTAATGCGGCATTTGGCATAATAGAAGGAAAATGGCCGGTACCACAGGGTGAATAAATGGATATTGGAAAAAGCATAACGGATAAAAACATACTGCTATTACAACACATGGGAACACAAGGAGATATTTCAGTTATGTATAACTGTGTTTCCTGTAGGCCCTCAATAGAATACAATGAATACCTGCTTTTATTATTCACCTTTTTATAATACCATTCCAGACGCCATTGAGTCAGATTCCACCTGAGCATCCTGAATATATCCACCTTATTCTAAGGTATCTCACAGAAATGGTGTATTGTGTGCACATACTGTACTGTAGCTATGTGTACATACTGTACTGTAGCTATGTGTGACTATAGCTAGTCCTTTACACGGACTCAAGTCTACCTTGTAGAAACAGTGCTAACTTCTTCATTCGTTTGCGTGTGGTAGGTGTAGGACATAGGAATATACAAAACATTTGAGTTGGTGAAATGTTTGGATTAGGTGTGCCCAAGATTCGGTGTCTTTTCTGCTATGGCAGTGGTTGTCATCCAACAAAGTAAAAGGCTCTTTTAGGATTGTTAAAACTCATGCACTTACAGCAAGAATCCTGGGATATGAAGAATAGAATAGTGAACGCTCCACCCTCAGAATCTACAACCTATGGGACTTGCACAGACTTTGTATAACGCAAAGCATTTTATATGAAGCTCCAGACCTCAAATGTGTCCAAGCAAATGCATGTTTCGTATTCATCATTTAAATAAGACCAGACGCTCATCAGCTAGCAGATTCATATCCTTCATGTCCTTTGCTAAATAAAATAATAATAATTTTGTGAAAGGTCACATTTAGCGATTTTATGCACATGGATGCTCATTCATAATGAGTACAAACTTCAAAATTGGATCTTAAACATGCAACGAATTTTAATGTAACCTTTGTACAGAATGTAACATAAATCTTTAAATAGATGTTTCTTGTGGGAAATGATCGCAGGCATGCAAAAACCCACAGCTCTCAAAAACACATTTCCAAGATGTTCATAAGCTTTCGATTGAGTTCAATTAATATACTGTAGTCTGCTAGCTATTCTACTGCAGCATATACTGTATTAGAACAACATTTGGTAAATGCATTTTAGCCCAGTACATTTTTCCCATTAAGATCTTCAAAAAAAAAAAAGACCAGATTTAGTTCAGGTCACTGGCTTGGCGTACATTGTCTCAGCCTCTGTACAGCAGCAAAGTTTCTGATTGCTCAATTTCAGGGATGTTTTCTTAGTCTTGTGGTAGTATCCTGACCCCCAACACCAATCTCCATTTTTTTTAGAAGACTAATGGACTCCACCATGCACCAGGAGATAGAGCTCTTCCCCTGTCAAGATTACATTTCCCTTCCTGTTGCTTTATTTTGAATCATGTGTGAATCATCTGTGCCGTCCAATGATGCGCATCGTTTTTTCAGGAGAAGCACACGCACAACATGACGTGATGGTTCGACGTGTGCTACTCCCTTGCTCTCCCAAAGCACTGGTTCAGCTTTTTTCCGCAACTGAGTTGATCTTAACCACACCAGTCACAGCCACACAACCCCCTAAGTCTCCCTGCCAAAACACCCACATATGACACAAAATGTCACAGGCCTGGTGGATTCTCCTGATAATTGACCATACAAAAAATATAAATCACAAAAGCAGAAGAATGACCTCAGTGGAGCTTTGAAAGCACATTTCAGTGATGATCTGGATCCGGCATTAGCGCAACACTGTTGCTGTAGGTTCAACATAACACATAGGTCTCACACAACAAACACCGGCAACTTCAAGAGAAGCCATATTCTTTACAGCTTCTCTCATTAGGACATGAAGCTTTTCCCTGTCCAACAACTTTGTTGATTCGACTTGTGGGATTCCTTTTTTTCATGACTATTACTTCACAGACATGTCTAACCAGCAGCTAAATCTAGTCAGCTCTTATTTCTAAGTACCAAAAAGAATCTGAAATGTTAATTTGGCTCTCTACTCATTTCCCCTCCCTTCTCTTCTTCCCGTGGCCTTCGGCTTCCCTGTTTCCTTTTAAATCATCCTCTAAAAGATTTCCTTAGGACATTATCTCTCTCTTTTCCACCATCCATCTCATGGGCTGTTTTGATATATGTTTCTCTATTCTCCCCCCAAAACCTGTGGGGGTAGAGCCAGTGTGCAGCCTGCCTTTTCTGGATGGCCTTGGTGTTCCTTTGTACTGGGTCCACATTCCTCCCCTCATCAGGGATTCTGCTTGTGTGCCGGCCTGCCCTTGCTCTCCTCGCCTCCTTTAACCCTTCGAGCTCGGGTTCAGTGGCTATAAAGGAGGCGCACTTCACCGGGGCTCGCAATCGATCCGTATCACACAGGACGCTACTACGCTCTCTCACTGAGCAGCGGGGGCTTTTAAACAATTTGTGTCGGAGAGAACAAACGGAGCAAGGTCATCAAAGCAGAGTTGTCAAGGAGGGAGGCATGATATCTTGATTGTTGTGAGGAGTCGTGTGTGTCTGTGTGTGTGTGTGTGTGTGTGTGTGTGTGTCTACTTGTGAACATTTACTACCAATGTAATACAACCCTGTCTCTTCCTCATTGTTTTACAATGATATTGTTATTGTCGCTGTTTTCTGAGCGCGTGTACTCATGAACTTTCGTTCACCTAAAAATGTTGAGCAGAGTAACTTTGAATACAGGTCAAAAAGAATGAGGAGTGAAGAAATGCAGGGAAATAGCTTTCCATTTTATTGCAGCCGTTGCATCAGATACACATAGGTGTGGGAGCCGAGGAGGCATTTACTTGAACTAGAAAACATCATATCCCGATACCATGCCCAGCTTGAAATCAAATAAATCTGTTTATTTCATTGAGAATTCAGAACAACTAAGTTAAGGCTGGGGTGTCTCTTGACAGAGTATGTTTTGCTAGTTTGATGTTTTTCCTTTGCAAATAGCGATCCTTTTTCTCTCTCTTTCCTTTGCTCTCTGTTTGTCTCACTGACAAAAAAAAACAACACTTTATAATGTATTACAGTCCTTATGCATGTGCTGACACAACATCTGCAACTAGAATGTATACATTTCAAACACAATGGCTTATGTTTGCATTAATTCTGAACTGTGAAAGTGAAAATGACATCTTCATCGACTGTGGGTTTTTCAGTGATGTACAGACACCAGAAGTCAGAAGTGAGTAATGGTGACTTCCCTTCAGGAATGAGAAGAGGCTAGGCCTTCAGTCAGGACAGACAGACAGATGGGGAATAATGGAGAAAATGCCTAAGATCATAGGGGACCACAGTACGCAATAACAGACTGGGAGAAAAAACAGGAAGTGATCATTCAACGGCAGTTGAAAACATTACCTGTAGAGTGAGTGATCTTCACTTGATCTGGGATCTCTATCTGTTGCCCCTCTTGCACACTTCATAACTTTCTGACTGACGTGTACTTGGAGAGCCCTTAAAGACTGGTAAAAAAACAGTCTCCTTTTTTGTCTTTGATTCAGTAAATGACATCTTTACGAGGTTGCATCGCTGATGGAAGGTCCACCATGGCACATCCATCACCAGGAGAGCAAAGGCAGATTGAGTTTCCAGCATTTCATGGCGTGTCTTGCTCTTTGTCTGCAACACCCATTTATGAGTCACCTTGTCAGGGTCTGTGAATTTGCACAGCTTTTTTTCTACTGTACGGGCATGTCTTTGTTTTTTACACTTGGAGAGGGCAGACGTTCAAAGGTCCGCAGTAAAAAAAAATCTCAGTGACCCCAGTGGAAAAAAAGCCACCGTTATGTCTTCCTCAGTCAGCTATTTGTTAAGCAAAGCAGATGCAGATGCTACTGTTTTTATACAATAAAGGGTTTTATTCAGTGCTCGATCCGAGGTAAAACAGAATATCATGGTGAGCAAAAAACAAAAAAAATAGTGGCATTTTCCATGGAGCATACATAAGACAAAATGGCATCCACTTAAATTCAGAGTTCTTACCATGTCTCACCTCCAAATGCACCCAGGTGCTCTCTACCACTTAAACGATAACCCTTTTCAAAGCACGGCTTTGTTGCCAGGGACTCGCAAATGGATGCTATCATTACTATATTAAACACCTATCGGATGAAGTATTAAAATGTCATTGGAAAATCATTCCATTCTAAAGCAAGCAGGAGGCACAGGCCATCACTGACAATCCTCTGAACCGCTATCACTCCCCTCTCTGCTGCATCGGGCTTTCCCATTACATTACTGCCTCTCCTACTGTAGACTTGGAAAGGTCAGCCATGAAATGTTCAATGCCTGATTATTCAGCTCACTGTGCTCCGCGATCAGATCAGCACACTCAGTAGGATTCACTTTATCTGCAGGAAAAAAGGAACTGTGCGCATCTGCAGGAGGTGTTGACAAGAGTAACCTTACACAAACATTTATTTGCTTTTGGAAAGTCACTGTACGTGTCAGGTAAACATCGAAAACATATTGATGTCTCTATCGTTGGAGAATAACCCTGAACCGTTTTTTCCCCCCCTTCCAACAACCAGTCTATTGTAAAGAAGGAAGCGTGGTCACATGGTTCTAAAGCTTGTGTTTACAAATCACAGCAATGATTCACTTCCATAGTTACAGCACAGGAGGCAGCGGAGGGGAGGACGGCTCAAAGTAATGGTTGGAATGGAGTGAATAGAATGATATCAAACACACGGAAAAGCTTGTTTGATGTTTGATACCATTCCGTTGATTCCGTTCCAGCCATTACTATGAGCCCATCCGCCCCAATTACGGCGCCACCGGCAGCCTGTGATTTATAGTACCGTTTTCTGGAGACGTGCCACTTATGGAAGCAGGCTCTTGCAGCCCATTATCCTTACCTGTTCTGATCGGTGCTGCTCCTCCCTCTGCCGACGCGGCATCACGCAACAACCGTGAGTCACTCGCTAAGGATATGGACAAAGTCTTGATGGAGTTTTTGGATTACAACCATCCTTGTTGCTCATGCCCATAGCGGCCAACCACTTGTTCCCTCCTACTATTCAAAATGTCACGTTTCGTGACTGGCACGGGAAAGACTTCTTTTAAAGACCGGCTTATTGATCATTGCTTTGCTTCTTAACCAGATATCTGAAAAGTACGGCATCTCTAGGTCCAATTTCTTTAGGTTTCGACAGGTACGAAACTCCATTTGTTGCCAATCACCCCAATTTCCTCAATTACCCCCTGCCCATCCATTGGATGCCTTATCCAGTCTTTATGACTTAATGGTAGCTATAAGAACAGCGTGGGAATAGGATCTTGATTCCGCATTCACTGATGACATATGGGAGGACATACTACAGAATGTGCACTCATCTTCCATCTGTGCCCTTCACACTCTTATTCAATTGACATCTCCAAAACAGAGCTGGCCAAAATAAACCCTGAAATAGATCCTTCACATGATAAGTACGAAAGCTCTCATGCCTGTCTGACTTCCAAAACCACAAACTAGAGAGGCTTTAGTTTCTGAGACATTCTTGATTGATTTCTCTTTTTGGCGTCACCCAGAAGAGTTGCTTTTACCAAAATGGCAACAAGACACCATTGTCTTGCTGGCACGGCAAGTTATTTTGCTGAATTGGATGGGTAAGGATGGGGGAGGAAGGATGACTGGTAATGGCAGGATGGAGGATGGGTGGTGGGTGGTGGGGAGGGAGGAGAGAGTTGTTGGTGGGTAAAGCGGAGGAAGGGTCGGTGGCGGGTAGAAGGGAGGGAGGGGGTGGTGTATGCGGGGGTGGGGTGGGGGGACAGGTGTGACAGCCAGGAGGGATCTCACCACCTTCCTGGCGGGTGGGAGCTGGGAGGGGAGGGATTGGCCTGGGATGGGAAGGTCAGCTGAAGGGAGGGATTGGCCTGGGATGGGAAGGTCAGCTGAAGGGAGGGATTGGCCTGGGATGGGAAGGTCAGCTGAAGGGAGGGATTGGCCTGGGATGGGAAGGTCAGCTGAAGGGAGGGATTGGCCTGGGATGGGAAGGTCAGCTGAAGGGAGGGATTGGCCTGGGATGGGAAGGTCAGCTGAAGGGAGGGATTGGCCTGGGATGGGAAGGTCAGCTGAAGGGAGGGATTGGCCTGGGTTGGGAAGGTCAGCTGAAGGGAGGGATTGGCCTGGGATGGGAAGGTTAGCTGAAGGGAGGGATTGGCCTGGGATGGGAAGGTCAGCTGAAGGGAGGGATTGGCCTGGGATGGGAAGGTCAGCTGAAGGGAGGGATTGGCCTGGGATGGGAAGGTCAGCTGAAGGGAGGGATTGGCCTGGGATGGGAAGGTCAGCTGAAGGGAGGGATTGGCCTGGGATGGGAAAGTCAGCTGTATACTCTGATGTTTCTCCTGACTGGTATCAATAAAAAAATGTTGACACAAAATCGTAAAGCAAATAACCTCAAGAAACAGTGTCTTGTGTCAAACTACTAGCTACGTAATTATTAGCCAAACTGGGCACTCAAGCACAATGCAACACTCGCCATATCCATGATTTATAAACACGCAACCCACTCGCCCCTGTGATTACAATGTCTCCAGGACTAACAGGAAGAAAATAAAACAAAAGTCAGGATAGAAAAAGCACACCTCTTTGGCTTTTCCCTGTGTATTTCTGCCAAATGGAGGAAGATGGACATGTTTAGCTCCCCAACTTGACAGGTAGGATACAGGGCTGAACTCCGGCTGTAAATGTACAAGAGAAGTCTGCACTGCAGGGATTTCTGTGATGATGGAGTAAGTGGCTTCTGCTGGTGGTAAAGCATACCGATCAGCTGCTCCTTAGACAATACTGCCAGCTTCTGAGTGGAGAACTTTTTTCTCCCTCGCTGGATAAAAAACAAGATAAAAATAGATCAGACTTCTCCTTCCATTCCTCCTAAAAAAAAAAGTGTTTTTCTCTCACAACACAAACATTTCTTCCAGAGGATAATGCATTTCCTTTATACATTATTCTTGAAAAATCAACTGTTCAAAAATGACTTTCAACCATACACACTTTTGTTTTAATCTTTAAACCATCCATCCACTTCAGGGCACATTGCTTCACGTACTAATATGTCTCGATATGGAGAGGTTGGAAAGGAACGCATAACTTACAATGCCCATCCATCTGTTTTATATAATAAACTTCATACGAAGTACTGCAGGTGTGCCCATTACAGTAAGTTACTAAACTAGGCTGTCCAGATATCTAGGATCTCAGTTATTTTCACAGTTTTCATAACATCATTTTCACATGATTGACAGTTTGAATCACGTTCAGTATTTACAATAGTATTTTTACAGAGACCTTTGAAAAATAAAATCCCTAAATGTTATTCACTGTTTTATTAGTTTCAGTAAACAATGTCAGGCTTAAAAGGCAGATATTTTCTTGCATTCTACATCAGATGAGTCATGGTTTAAGTCACATCCCATTTATCTCAAGGTGCATCTCAGTGACACGGAACCATGACCAGCTGGAACAATGGAAACCTGTGTCAGATTCACTAAGCAGAGTTGAAATGATCTCTCACACATCAAGACAAAATGGAATTATGTCATGCCATGGACCTTTCCATGGTCTTTCATCATGCTTTATTAGATCCGAAAGCATTAACCTGATACAATTAGAACATCTTGAACCATGAAACAACCTTCCATCTCTTCTCGTCTATTTTCTCATCAACATAAAATTAACTGGACCCCTTTGATGATGATTTGGATACGGATGGAGCAAGAATTATACTAAAACATATTGTACAGTATTAACCTTAAACTGAATTATTGTTCATATTATTATTATTAGTTGATCATGTGAGTGTCTATTCGTGATAACAAATCTGCAGATAAATCCACTTCAGGTATGTTGACTACATCAAAATTAGCAGTGACTCTAATGTACAGTACGACTTTCGACAAGCATAGTTGTGCTCTGTTAGATCGTGTTTCATGGCTTGAGTTTTTTAAAAATGCGCAAAACAGATGCTGGGTCCGTGTCAAGTTTGGGGTTAACATTTAGGTCTTTATACCATGTTAAGTTTAGGATAAATGTTTATTGAATCGGTTATCAATGTAAAAAAAAAAAAGTTGAAAAAAGTACTGCAATTAGCTCCCTATCAGTGAAGTCTTTGACCGTCTGAGTTTGACCTTTCCTCATTATACTCCTCCAACTTCATAGCAATCCTATACTCAATGCAGACAGACTCAAATAAAAATACAGTACACCCCTCAAAGATCATTTGGGTTCAACCATATCACCGGATCGACATACTTGGCATCAGACACACAGCTCTGCCATGTGTAAACCGCTCCATTAAACCCAGCCACAGTCCCCACTCTTATACCCAACATTTAAATACCCTGACTGCACTGTCACAGCCCGCCACGTCTTTATCGAGCCTTTTACACTCGGATGAGCCCATGGGGCTCCGTGGGCTCGGTTCGATCTGAGCGGCAGCTACATTGCCCCCAGGAACTCCTGTGTGTCCTTGTTTCACAGCAAACAGATTGACCTTGCTTCAATCAGGTTAAGGAGAAGAATGAAGAGTTGCAGGGTCTTCTAGCTTGAGCACTCAGGTGTATCTGCTGGACAATTTGTTGTTACCTCCACGGTCAATGTCCACCCATCTGTGAAACCTGACGTGGCTGCGCGGGTAGTTCTATAGAGTGAACAGAGCCTCAAACCACTCACCTTGACCAAGCCACAATACATCCCTTTCAACTGCTGACAGCCACTTGTCTGGGAATGCCATCCAGACAATGAAAGGATACCTAAGCTGGGTGGAGTGCTCTGTTTGGTGAGTGGAATGTTTGCTTTGACTTGACATGCATTTTTCTGGGTGGTTACTCATTGCACCCCCCCAATCAAAGCAAAATACTGTGAAACAACTCTGCAACAACAGTGTGTTATACTGCAGAGTTACCATTATTTAAACATATGAATGAGGGTTTAAGGTATTAAGGCACTGAACCGAAAGAGAGGAACTAGTCATCTGACATTCAGTGCATTCGGAAAGTGTTCAGGCCCCTTGACCTTTTCCTTTTATCACATAACAGCCTTATTCTAAAATGGATTCAATAGTTTTTTTCTCATCAATCTGAGAGTCTTTTGGCAAACTCCAAGCGGGCTGTCATGTGCCTTTTACTGAGGAGTGGCTTCCGTCTGGCACTCTACCGTAAAGGCCTGATTGGAGTGCTGCAGGGATGGTTGTCCTTCTGGAAGGCTCTCCCATCTCCACAGAGCCCTGGAGCTCTGTCAGAGTGACCATTGGGTTCTCGGTCACCTCCCTGACCAATGTCCTTCCCCCCGAAATGCTCAGTTTGGCCTTGGTGGCCAGCTCTAGGAAGAGACTTGATGGTTCCAAACTTCTTCCATTTAAGAATGATGGAGGCAACTGTGTTCTTGGGGACCTTCAATGCTGAAGACATTTTTTTGGTACCCTTCCCCAGATCTGTGCCTCGTCCCAATCCTGTCTAAGAGCTCTACGGACAATTCCTTCGAACTCATGGCTTGGTTTTTGCTCTGACATACATTGTCAACCGTGGGGCCTTATATAGACAGGTGTGTGCCTTTCCAAATCATGTCCAATCAATTGAATACACCACAGGTGGAATCCAATCAAGTTGTAGAAACATCTCAAGGATGATCAATGGAAACATGATGCACCTCAGCTCAATTTCGAGTCTCATAGCAAAGGGTCTGAATACATATATAAATCTGTTTATCATTTTTTAAATAAATTTGCAAAAAATTCTTAAAACCTGTTTTTGCTTTGTCATTAAGGGGGTATTGTGTGTACATTGCTTTAGAATGAGGCTGTTACGTAACAAAATGTGGGAAAAGTCAAGGGGTCTGAATACTTTCCGAAGGCTTTTTTTCATGCTCTCATTTTCCTCACAACCTCTCATACTGCCCAAACCCAGACAGCCCCTTATCAAAGATCCGGCTGGGACAATGGAGAGGAGAGAAATGACGGCTGAGACTTTGTCTCCGTTTCACCTTTCACAGAAAGATCTTTATTGATTGGCAGCGCGGCTCAGGCAAGTACATTTGGAGAGGCTTTTCTATCATAGTCCAGATAATATATTTTTTTTAATGAAAAAAGATCATCCTAACAGCAGCCCCACTAGCTGTGCTGAACACATCCTTCTTAAACCTGCAGTAGCTGCCCCCTTTAGTTCCACTTCCAGCTCATGGAGAATGTTAAAGTGCATTAGAATGTGAGAGCCCCCCCCCCCTCTCAATCGGACACGGTTGAGGACAGGTGCACCACTGGGCGAAAAGGTTATAAACATCTCGCAGATTGCTGCCAGCACTTTGCCTCACTTCAGCTCCCTATAAGGGCACTATGAAGACCATGCACTGACCACACTCCAAGGGGGTTTTACAGAATCAGGAACAAGGAAGCGGCCTAATGGGTGCTGCACGGCGGCGAGATGTCTCCCTGTCACACTTCATCTAGACTGATGCATCACGATTGTTCACACTGGTCAGGCCAGCCAATTACTGTCCAATTCCAATCTAGTCCGCTAGCGCCACTGTAATGAAAAATAATTAAGAGGCTGAAAATTAGTTTTCTCATGAAATGGTTTCGGTGGTTGAACACAATCGCACTTGGCAGATGGCTGCGAGGGTGTGCTTTAATGTAGCAAAGATAGTTAATCATCTTCAAGGTGCATTCCCCAACAAACTTTTAACGCCACACCAGCCGCAGTAGTGACGGAGAGAGAGAGAGAGAGAGAGAAAGTTGTAGCGTTGAATGTTTCATCAGTGAAGATGAACCTGAAACATGGTAGCTGAAAATGCTAAACGGGAGAAGGGCCAGGTGTTACATGTGAAGTACCCACAAGCTTCTGTGACATCATGCTTGGGCTGAATGACATGGGATCCTCAAGGCAAATTTAAAGTCATATTCACAAATGACATGTCTGATCAATCCACACGGCAGGATTTATCATAGTTGACCAACTGCTTCATATTGTTATTGTCGCTGAAATGTCAGTGAAAACTCATCATGCACTGCAGACATTGGGGTGCGTAGGCCTGTTCTGGCGGTTGAGTCCTTCAGAACAGTCTTCAGAACATTACTGACAGGCTGGTCATAAACTAATGGAAGTCACTGCATAAATTACCACAATTACAGTTGTGTAAATCAGCAGTAATCTGTTGGGACATTATTTTCTTGTTAAGAGCAAACTGATTAAAAAGAGGAGAGCATTGCTGTTACACAATACCCTGTCGAATGGCCCCGCCCACTTAGCTCACAGCTTTGAGTTTCAGAGTGGAAATATCTGCTCGCTCATTCCTTTGTCTCACAGGTATACTGTAGGTGTTGAAAATCAACTGACAAATCAACCAGGGCTGCAGAAAATACTTACATTTTAGTTTATTAATTAGATCGTTAAAAAAAAAAACAAGCACACAAAAAAACGTGAAAAATCCATACATGCACATGAATAAAATCATTGATGATTTGGCAACATACAATAAAGTCTGGGACTTATTTCCGTTGTGGTCCTATTGAGACAAGGGTGGCTAGGCAAGATCGAACACGGTTAAACACAGTATGACAGCGAGATGATAAAACATAAAAACAAAGAAGAAGTGCCTCTATCTCATCATTGCAGTTACATCGTAGGGTTCATTCAAATGGGCACAGAATACATCAAACTGTTTTTTAAAACTTTATTTTCAAAGCCGCCCCAGAGAGGACGTCGTTTTTATGGGCAGAGGCAACTCATTCCACTCTGAGGCTCCAGTATACAAGAAAGTACCTTTCCCAGCATTACTCCTGAACCTGTATAAGTACACATTAGCAATCTGGTGGTGCTGTGATTGTGCGCATCCCTAACACGGGGAAAGTAATCAGTCAGATATCTGGGTGTAGAATCATCCTTTCAATCAAACCTCCAATGCATGTTTAGGAGAAAGTTTATCTGGCCTGCCTCCAGAATTGCTTGCCTACTGTGTTGTTAAGTTTAGAATGGCATCTGTTGAGTCTGGGAATGTGAATGTCTGGAATAAAAATCACTTCTTTACATGCAGAGCTGTGGAATTTACAACCGATTTATGTTGAAAAACCCATTCAGTTTGGATTCGTTCTGCTGTCATCATGTCCCCCCTCACCTCATATCGCCCTACTTCTCTCTGGAGGACATTTTCCGCTTACAAAATACTGTATGTCTTACGTACTTTAGAAATACAGAGAATATATATATATTTTTTTGTAGTTGATGTCCTGTTAATCTGACAAACCATTCCATTCACATTCTCAGATCACTAACTTTCCTTCGCATCATATTATTATAACAGCGTTACCAAAGGGAGAATTATCTGCACTTTACAAATTGCAGACATATTAAGAACGCATTTGTTACAATAGAGCACAGGTAATACTCATGAATTAAAGCTGTAACTCATACAAACATAATTATTTTCAAGTTGAGAATTATTTATCTTTATTTTACTAGGCAAGTCAGTTAAGAACTAATTCTTATTTTCAATGACGGCCTAGGAACAGTGGGTTAACTGGTCTAGGAACAGTGGGTTAACTGCCTTGTTCAGGGGGTAGAATGACAGATTTGTACCTTGTCGGCTCGGGGATTTGATCCTGCAACCTTTTGAATACTAGTCCAACCGCTCTTGCCACTAGGCTACGCTGCCGCCCCAATGTTGAATGTCAATTTAAATAAATTGTGTCTCGTGGCTCCTGTAGCTCCTGATATGTTACAGTGGATAGTGGAGACACCACAGTTGCTGTTGGGGAATTTCAAAGAGAAGTGTGTCCTCAATGACTTGGATTAAACCCATTAAAAGCAGTCTTTATGGAATGTCCTGCTGGGTTATAATGAAATGGATTAAATTGTGCAAGTTCTGAGTCGCTAATGACTTGCCTCTTTCCTCATCCATCTTCATCTTTAATGTACATCAGGTCACTACAGCAGCATTGTAATGTTACCATGGCAAGTGGTCTAAGTGTGTTTACTTTGTGTTTAAGGACTCTTTATCTAGAAATAAACAGTGGAAATGAGTATTCATCCATTTTACAGTAAAACTGCAGCTTGGCTGGCTGACTTTCAAAAATGTCTTAAGCTACTTTCTCCTATGGAACATAAACACATCTGAATAATGTAACTGCTGTCGGTTCCGACGTCAGTGTAATGAATGGATGTAAGCAAAGTGCTGGCTTGTCAAAAGTAAGGAGTGATACAGTATATATCATGTACATTGTACAGGGCAGGTGAATTTCACACATTGATTTCAATTTCACATACACACACACACTCTCTCTCTCACATGCTGCACCTACATACACATTCATGCAAACGTCAGCAAATATGCCAGTAGAGACAGTTTCATCCATTCTTAGTCTCTGCAATATAAGCAACAATGTTGCCATGAAACCATATTTTGGAGAGAGTCCATGGTGTTAACAAGAAAATCACATGCATATCTCAGTCCCATCTGAAACAAAGGGAGCGTGACAGGATTCACTGGAAATTACCATGGACCAGTGACTCTAAAATGATCTTGCACAGACAAATGATGGAATTTAAGGGGAGTGACTCATTGTGAATCCTTTCCTTAATCTTTACCTTCCAATGGCAGTTTTGAACGCTTTTGGCCAGCATGAAAACGAATGACGTTTATTACAGAGGAAATTCCCTCTATAATTTATGGGTATTAATATCACTGGTTTGCTTGGAAGATAAAGGTCAAATTTACATCTAGTTTACTAAACCCCCTAATAAAGCGTATAATGATAATGACTTGACTTGGTAATGAGGGCTGACCCTGACTCAATGTTAGAGAGTAGACTTAGACTCCAGACCAGAGCATCAGCAGCCAGCGCTGATTGCTGATGTTGATTTTAACAATAAAAACTCCAAACCCTTATTGGCTACGGAATGAGATCTAAATTGCCTATAAACATTCAGTTCAGGTCTTGAGTCTCTATCCGTTCATGCGCAGAAACCCCTGGAGACCCAATCACTGCGCGGGAAAAATGGCTGTCTGCCGGCTGACTGGATATCAGGTGAAGGAAATATAATGTGTTTTTTTTCCATCCATCATATCCCTGACAGCTCTACTTGAGATAAATGGACACCTCAGCCCGAGAGAGTGAGTTGTCTGTGGCTCTCAGTGGATGTGGACCGCGAGAAACACAAACCCGTGTCAACTGACAAACGTGACAGTCCCATCACTTCTCATCTCCCTGCCTCCCCATTGCCCACATGTGAAGATGTAATGGCCCTTTCCTTAAAATGGCCCACGATAACCTGGTGAGGAGAGAGAGAGAGATAGAGAGAGAGAGAGAGAGCCTGGCTGTTTGTTGTAGGCACCGGCGTGACAGCCGTTGTTTGAAGTATTTTGTCATTTCATTGGCTCCATAGCGGCCTGGCACGCCAGACATAAATACTGTATTGGTGGAGAATGCAAGATAATGCTGTCTCCATAACAGTTAAGCGGCAAAGAATGCATGTCTTTATATGAGACAAATCCACACCATGTGTGTTTATGTTAGAAAGAAAGGTTGGTCTGCTTTACTTCGGAAGGCAGTAATCATTCAGGAAACTCAACTAGGCAGAGAGAGAGAAAAAAATCCATCTAGTATGGAAGGCTATGTCAATGTTTCCTCCTACCTCTAAAGGAAAAAATGAACAAATTGCAATGCCCTTCAACTGGACTTAGTGTCCAGAGGTCAGACGACCGGACCAAACGCAATGTGTGGCCACTCCTAGGTCGTCTGCCAAGAGAATGAACCCTACTTGACTCTAACATATACAAAACACATAGCTTCTCAATGACCGCCACTGGTGAGTCATTAAAGAGGAGAGAGACAGCAATATTTACATTCCATTGATTGTTTTTCTCAAGCATGACAAATATTCTATGTCAAGTATTGAATAGTTTTCAGTAAATATACTGCTTGCCATTAACTGGTAGTAGGAATTCCACTGAAAGTTACACTGATCTTGCATCATTTCAGAGGAGGGGTACTATGTTAAATCAGGGACCAAAGAATATATATAAAGGTGACACTATCAGGGGTCAGTTAACTCGCCATCCTCTTCACATTCTTGCTTGAGGCTGGATAGCACAGTTGATAATCAATGAATTTTGATCTGATGGACAGGTCCCATTCAAGGTAATGAATGTTTGAATGAAAGCGTATTTACCAGAGGTTTCCTTGACAGACTTTGACTGAGCAGCCACCCACATGTTGTTCACTAACAGCATGAAATTACATTGAATATGAAATGACTAACTGTACACATGCTTTCTTGAGGGACAGATGTGAAATTTCCATTTCTGTCACAACAGACACAGTGCTTCAAAGAGCGTATGAACGGAAATCGCTTTGACATTGGATGGCAGTTCTTGGGTTGTAATGGAGCTTATCTCCATCTGGGCAATGGTTTCCTCCCACCATATCCACTATGCGGCCATTTGCATGGAATGCAAATATACAATATGTTTTATCTAGCCATTAATAAAGTATCGAGTCGTCGTTTCTGTTGCGGTTGCAATTTCTTAGCAATAGCCTATGGCTATGGACTTTTCTCAAAAACCCAAGTCTTATCAACTGTGAAACACCGCAGGTGAATATTTGACTGGTTCCTCTAAAGCGAAATCTTATTTTATTCACAGATCTACAGTAGATATCTCACTTCATGACCACTGCCTTCACTCCTCAGTAATGATGGATATCCGGGTGGAAGTGCATGAAAACATGTCTAGAAAGTTCCATTGTACTAGCGTGTGTTTAAATAGTGGCTTTTCTAACTGTTATTCTACGGCTTCCTCCGCCCGGGGAGGGGGGTTCTGATTCATTAATTATTGAGCCAAATTCCACGCAGGCGGGCAGCTGTACGGCACTACAGGCGGAGGGAGCCACTATTTCTGCCTGGCTGAAGGCTGCTAGCCCACCTGCCCTGTAATTAATAAAGACCTGCCATTTAGAACAGTACTCCATCTTGATCTTTGATTTCCCTGTCAGAAGCTATTAAGACACCCCCTGGTCTTCAGCCGAAACCCCGCGTGAGACTACGTCTGAGTTGAATCAACCTGAATTAGTTGGCATATTAAAAAGAAGACAAAGACAGAACAATGGGGGCGAAACTATAGACTATGAAGGCTTGGACAACCCCATGTGGTGGTATGGTCTCGTACTTCAGGGTGAGTTGGATTTTTTGGGATAAATGTTGCATTGTTAACCATATTTCAGTTCTGTTAGATTGACCATTTTCATTTCAAAGTTAGCTTCATAATTTTACCATGAAACCCTTTTTCTTCCCTATTAAGAAATGTCAGCTGTGAATGGATTATACATGTGCTCTCATACATTAAATCATACATTAAATCATACATTAAATCATACATTAAATTAAGTGGTAAACAAAGAAACTCTGAATCATTTATCGAAAACCATTACTTTTCCATTTAAATATACAGTAAATATGTTTCTGTGATGAAAGGTTTAGGTCCAAATTATTGACAGCATAAATGCTTGTAATTACAAAAACAACATGTAATAAACCAATAAACATTATTTAGATTATTGACTATGAGCCAGTAGTGTAATGAATACTCAAGGAGAAAAAGGTGTAGATTCACGCGCAGAGCGCAGCTTGTGTTTATTTCGCCTTCGCAGAAGTCAGGAATCATGGTCACAGGCAGGCAATCGTCATACACAGGTAGGCAAACAGGCAGGTGAATCAAAACTAGGACTGAAGGCTATAACTGGTTGTCACAAACGAGCTAGGAAAAGGCAAAAGGAACAATACCTCACAAAGGCACAAACAGAATGAACTGAACTAAATAAGGAGCTGATGAGACCAGGCGAGTAACTAACACAGGTGAAATCAATGAACAAAAATGAAAGACAGGGCTACGGTCAAGAACACAATGAAACGGAACACAAGGTTGATTAAGAAAATAAATACAGAACCTTACAAGTAGAAATAAAAACTATTTGCAGATCACTATAGCATATACTAGCAGTTGTTTTTGAATCAAAACATGTTGAGGGGGAAAATACAGTGCCTTCAAAAGTAATTCACACGGACTTTTTAGACATTTTTAAAAAACTTTTTTGACATTTATACAAATGAATTAAAAATGAAAAGCTGACATGTCTTGAGTCAATAAGTATTCAACACTGTTAACAATGTTGAATTGTTAACCATATTTCACTTCTGACCTGGCCTCTACAATCCCCCGACCTCAACCCAATTGAGTTGGATTGGGATTAGTTGGACCGCAGAGCGAAGGAAAAGCAGCAAACAAGCGCTCAGCATATGTGGGAACTGTTGGGAAAGCATTCCAGGTGAAGCTAGTTGGGAGAATGCCAAGAATGTGCAAAGCTGTCATCAAAACAAAGGGTGGCTACTTTGAAGAATCTCAAATATAAAATACATTTTGATTTGTTTAACACTTTTTTGGTTATGACATGTTTCTATGTGTGTGATTTCATAGTTTTGATGTCTTCACTACTATTCTACAATTTAAAAAAATAGCAAAAATAAAGAAAAACCCTGGAATAAGCAGGTGTTCCCAAACTGACTGGTACTGACCATATATATATAACCCCATATATATATAATCTCCATATACAGTGCATTCGGATGGTACTCAGACCCTTTGACTTTTCACATTTTGTTACAGCCTTATTCTAAGAATTCATACAGTTGTTGTTTTTTCCTAATCAATTCTAGACATAATATTCCATAATGACAAAGCAAAAACTGTTTTTTAGATTTTTTTCTTCAAATTTATATAAATAAAAACGTTTACGTAAGTATTCATACCCTTTACTCACTACTTTGTTGAAGCACCTATGGCAGCAATTACAGCATTGAGGTTTCTTGGGCGTGACACTACAAGCTTGGCACACCAGTATTTGGGGAATTTCTCCCATTCTTCTCTGCAGATCCTCTCAAACTCTGTCAGGTTGGACTGGGAACGTTGGTGCACAGCTATTTTCAGGTCTCTCCAGAGATGTTAGATCGGGTTCAAGTCTGGGCTCTGGCTGGGCCACTCAAGGACATTCAGCGACTCGTGCCGAAGCCACTCCTGCATAATCTTGGCTGTGTGCCTGGGTTTGTTGTCTTGTTGGAAGGTAAAACCCTTGCCCCAGTCTGAGGTCCTGAGCGCTCTGGAGCAGGTTTTCATTAAGGATCTCTCTGTACTTTGCTCTGTTCATCTTTGCCTCAATCCTGACTAATCTCCCAGTCCCTGCCGCTGAAAAACATCCCCACGGGGCCTCCCGGGTGGTGCAGTGGTTAAGGGTGCTGTACTGCAGTGCCAGCTGTGCCATCAGAGACACTGGGTTAGCGCCCAAGCTCTGCCTTCTGGCAAACTCCAAGTGGGCTGTCATGTGCCTTTTATTGAGGAGTGTCTACCGTCTGGCCACTCTACCATAAAGGCCTGATTGGTGGAGTGCTGCAGGGATGGTTGTCCTACTGGAAGTTTCTCCCATCTCCACAGAGGAACTCTGGAGCTCTGTCAGAGTGACCATCGGGTTCTTGGTCACCTCCCTGACCAATGCCCTTCTCCTGCTTTTGCTCAGTTTGGCCCGGCGGCCAGCTATAGGAAGAGTCTTAGTGGTTCCAAACTTCTTCCATTTAAGAATGATGGAGGCCACTGTGTGCTTCACGACCTTCAATGCTTCAGAGATTTTTTGGTACCCTTTCCTAGATCTGTGCCTCGACTGTTTCAATGCCAATGCACATGAGTGCCTCAACTGTCAAGATGCACATGAGCTCAATTTCGAGTCTCATAGCAAAGGGTTACATATGAGTACTTACCTAAATCAAAATGTCTAAAATTTCTTAAAACCTGTTTTTGCTTTGTCATTATGGGGTATTGTGTGTAGATTGCTGAGGATTTTTATTTATTTAATCAATTTTAGAATAAGGCTGTAACGTAGCAAAATTTGGAAAAAGTCAAGGGGTCTGAATACTTTCTGAAGAAACTGTATTTCAAGCTATGAAGCCAAAGTGCTAAAATGTTAATTAAAAACAATAAATGCATGAACACAGGTTTTCTATGCCACTGTAAAAACAGACAAGTTTGATGGGTCTGTTTCTAGTGTGAGTGGAAACATTATATCATAGCGTTTGTGGTTTTCTGTCTGGATAGCCATCCAGTCATGAAATTGATTGCTAAGTAAAGATACTACTATTAATAACTAATTAATATCGATGAGACAAAACTAAAAAGATGAGTGTTGATCAAGTGTCATGACTCATGCATGTTACGTATGTATATCTCCCAGCTAGGTATATAGCTTGAGGCAAGTTAGAAGCAGTGTCCCTCTTTACAGCATAGATCCTAAATATTGATGAGAAAACGACATCACCTAGCCTGATAGTTATCATCGATTACAGATCTGGTTTGAATAACCTAAACTTGTTTTACAGTCGGGGTGGACTGCACGGTCAAAAGTGTGTGATCAAGATGCTGCTGAACGTGATAACTTTCAAGCAAATCGAAGACATCAATCAGGCTATCTAACTATTTTAGAATTGGGAATTCATTTCATAACCCATCTAGCTAAGGTTGCAAGCTAGATTTTCCTAGCTTCCATAATAAATGTTGTCTTGTTTGTTAGTCGTTCTGTAATGCTAGCTAGCTATGCAGTACCAACCTACCTAGCTGCCCATCCAACCAACTAGCAATGGGCAGCTAACTAGCTAAATATTTGTAGTACAGAAAATATATTCTTTAAGTCAAAGTTGGATTTTAGTATCACAGCTTGGTACGGCAACTGCACCGCCCTCAAACGCAAGGCTTTCCATAGGGTGGTGCGTTCTACACAATGCATCACCGGGGGCAAACTACCTTCCCTCCATGACACCTACAGCATCCAATGTCACAGAAAGGCCAAAAAGATAATCAAGGACAAAACCACCCAAGCCACTGCCTGTTCACACCGCTATCATCCAGAAGGCGAGGTCAGTGCAGGTGCATCAAAGCTGGGACCAAGAGAACGAAAAACAGCTTCTATCTCAAAGCCATCAGACTGCTAAACAGCAATCATTAACTCAGAGAGGCTGCTGACTACATTGAGACCCAATCACTGAATACTTTAATAAATAAAATAAAATAGTATTAGTCACATGCGCCGAATACAACAGGTACCTTACAGTGAAATGCTTACTTACGAGCCCCTAACCAACAATGCAGTTTAAAAAACACGGATAAGAATAAGAAATAAAAGTAACAAGTAATTAAAGAGCAACAGTAAAATAACAATAGCGAGACTATATACAGGCCGGTACCGGTACAGAGTCAATGTGCGGGGGCACCGGTTAGTTGAGGTAATATATACTTGTAGGTAGAGTTATTAAAGTGACTATGCATAGATGATAACAGCAGAGAGTAGCAGCGGTGTAAAAGAGGGGGTGGGGGCAATGAAAATAGTCTGGGTAACCATTTGATTAGGTGTTCAGGAGTCTTATGGCTTGGGGGTAGAAGCTGTTTAGTAGTCTCGTGGACCTAGACTTGGCGCTCCGGTACCGCTTGCTGTGCAGTAGCAGAGAGAACAGTCTATGACTAGGGTGGCTGGAGTCTTTGAAAATGTTTAGGGCCTTCCTCTGACACCACCTGGTATAGAGGTCCTGGATTGCAGGAAGCTTGGCTCCAGTGATGTACTGGGCCATTCGCACGACCCTCTGTAGTGCCTTGCAGTCGGAGGCCGAGCAGTTGCCATACCAGGCAATGAAGCAACCATGCTCTTGATGGTGCAGCTGTAGAACCTTTTGAGGATCTGAGGACCCATGCCAAATCTTTTCAGGCTCCTGAGGGGGAATCAGTTTTGTTGTGCCCTCTCCAAGACTGTCTTGGTGTGCTTGGACCATGTTAGTTTGTTGGTGATGTGGACACCAAGGAACTTGAAGATCTCAACCTGATCCACTACAGCCCCGTCAATGAGAATGGGGGTGTGCTCGGTCCTCTTTTTCCTGTAGTCTACAATCATCTCCTTTGTCTTGATCACGTTGAGGGAGAGGTTGTTGTCCTGGCCCCACATGTCCAGGTCTCTGACCTCCGTGCTATAGGCTGTCTCGTCGTTGTCGGTGATCAGGCCTACCACTTTTGTGTCATCGGCAAACTTAATGAGGGTGTTGGAGTCATGAGTGACCAGGGAGTACAGGAGGGGACTGAGCACGCACCCCAGAGGGGCCCCTGCGTTGAGGATCAGCGTGGCGGATGTGTTGTTACCTACCTAACCTTACCACCTGGGGGCGGCCCGTCAGGAGGTCCAGGATCCAGTTGCAGAGGGAGGTGTTTAGTCCCAGTGTCCTTAGCTTATTGATGAGCTTTGAGGGCACTATGGTGTTGAACACTAAGCTGTAGTCAATGAATAGCATTCTCATATAAGTGTTCCTTTTGGTCAGCCAGTTGGTCAGCGCATGCTCGCAGTACACGTCCTGGTAGTCCGTCTGGCCCTTGTAAATGTTGACCTGTTTAAAGGCCTTACTCACATCGGAGGAATCCCGGAACATATTCCAGCCTGTGCTAGCACAACAGTCCTGTAGCTTAGCATCTGCTTCATCTGACCATTTTTTTATTGATCTAGTCACGGGTACTTCCTGCTTTAATTTTTGCTCGGAAGCAGGAATCAGGAGGATAGAATTATGGTCACATTTGCCAAATGGTGGGCGAGGGAGAGCTTTTTATGCGTCTCTGTGTGTGGAGTCAAGGTGGTCCAGAGTTTTTTGCTGATAGAAATTTGGTAAAAAGGATTTAAGGTTCTCTGCATTAAAGTCTCCGGCTACTAGGAGCGTCGCCTCTGGGTGAGCGTTTTCTTGTTTGCTTATGGCGGAATACAGCTCATTCAATGCTGTGTTAGTGCCAGCCTCTGACAGTGTTGGTGTGTACTGTAAACAGCAAGAAAAATACAGATGAAAACTCTCTAGGTAGGTAGTGTGGTCTACAGTTTATCATGAGATACTCTACCTCAGGCGAGCAATAGCTCGAGACATCCTTAGATATCATGCACCAGCTGTTATTTTCAAAAATACATAATCCACCACCCCTTGTTTTACCAGACGCCGCTGTTCTATCATGCCGGTGCAGATTATAGCCAGCCAGTTGTATGTTCATAGTGTCGTCATTCAGCCATGTATCCATGAAACAAAAGATATTAGAGTTTTGAATGTCCTGTTTGTAGTTTAGATTCTGCGTTAGGCAATCTATTTCATTGTCCAAAGTTTGCACGTTTACTAGCAGAATTCTCAGTTGGCAGTCCGCCCTCCGGCCCCTTTTTCTCTGCCTCCTCTTCACACAAATCACAGGGATCTGGGCCTGTTCCCGAGAAAGCAGTATATAATTCACGTCGGCCTCATCAGACTCGTTAAAGGAAAAAAAGGATTCTGCCAGTCCGTGGTGAGAAATCGCAGTCCTGATGTCCAGAAGTTCATAAGAGACGGTAGCGGCAACATCATGTACAAAATAAGTAAAAAAATAAGTTACAAACAACGCAAATAAACTAATACAAAACACAATAGGTTGGGGGCACGTAAAACGTCTGCCTTCTTCTCCGGTGCCATCTTACTCATTCACTTGTCACTTTAAACAATGCCACTTTCAATAATGCCACTTTAACTTTGTTTACATATCTTACATTACTCATATCACATGTATATACTGTATTTTATACCATCTACTGCACCTTGCCTATGCCGCTCGGCCATCGCTCATCCATACACTTACTACAGTATGTACATATTCTCATTCACCGCTTTAGATTTGTGTGTATTAGGTACTTGTTGAGGAATTGATAGATTACTTGTTAGATATTACTGCACTGTCGGAACTAGAAGCACAAGCATTTCGCTACACTCTCATTACCATCTGCTAACTATGTGTATGTGACCAATAAAATTTGAATTTATTTGCTGGTGTAAATGATCTATTATGGCATCCAGCTAGCAGAGGCATCCAGGTTTTTGGCAAAAATATCCTGGTACTTGGTTGAGTTCATGATGCTGTTGACGTTAACAAGGGCCCCAGGACCAGTGGAAGCAAAACAGCCTGATAACTTTAAAGATCACCACTATAATTTACAGTAGGTACAAGGTTATTTTCTGCATATGCATCCTTCTTTCGAGACCAAACCCACCACTGGTGGGCGTGGCCAAAGAGCTTTTTTTCTCATCTGACCATAGCACCCGGTTCCAACCCAAGTGCCAATGCCATTTAGCAACCACCAGGTGTTTACATTTGTTGGTTGCTCTCATTGTAGGCTTTTTATGGGAATCCTTCCTAAGAGCCTATTGGCATGGAGTTGGCCAGTGGCGATTTTAGCATGTAAATCTTGGTGGGCCAAACCCCACAAATTTGGGGGGGATGCATGCCAGCAAAGCCACTACACAACACACACAACACTAAACAATACATGAATCGCACTATAACGGTGACCACAAACTGTTAGGGCGTACATAAAGAGTCCCAACAGCAGTCCCAACACCTTACCACTGATACACCTGGCTATCAGAGGAGCCTTGTCTGGCATTCGGTCTCATTTACAGTCTTTAAAAACATATAGCTGTTATGGCTGTCTTGCTAAAACAAGTATGGTTTCTACTGACAATTGAGATGTACAAACTATGGCATAAGGGAACAAGCGGATAAGAGGCAATCCGTAATTTCGTTTAAGACAATAATGAGCGAGCTAGGATGGACATAGTCAATATAACTATTCGTTCAGCAATTTTGAACTGTACAGCGACAGAATTCAGAACGTTTTCTTAGTGACCCCAAGATGCGTTCTTACAGTGTTCTCCCTGTACACCAAGTCAGAACCGTAGGATAAATAAAGGGGGCATATAAGCAGATAATGAAAGCTCTTACAATATTCAATGATTACATTTCTCTGAAACAGTTTATATGCTACATGTTCACCACCAAGTCAGAACAGTAGGTAAAATTAAGAGGGGAAAATAGACCAAATTATTAGGTTGAGTCACATGGGCTACTAACACTTTACTATACAACATTGTCAGGACGTTGGCCTGTGGGTAAGGTTTATGACCTCCCCCATAAATACCTTTCTCCCTTCCCTCTCTATTGACTCTACAGAGGGACTCTTGAATAGCCTTTGTTAAACAGAGAGTCTGGGAACATCAAACAAGTGGAGGGAAATTAACCATATTTTGGTAATCCAACCAGTTGAACATATACATTGGTACTTAATGAATATGATGTCAGTTCGGTTGTCATCTGAGACATTCTCATCAATGATAGGATGACATAAATGGTACAGTGGAAAGTCTACACATTATAGTTATCATATTCACATGGAATTGTTGTGCAATTTAAATGTTTGAATATGAAATAATTTGTGAGGGGATGAAATGTGATTTTAGCTTCTAAAATGTGAGAATTGGCCCGACTCAGTGGTCCGCCCACGTGAAGAGACATTGGTTATAAACTATGAAACACGCCCTCCTCTCCCTTCCTATATAAAGCCTTGACGACAAAATAACTTCCTGTTCCGGGTACATTAGGATGACAATCCGATGTCAGAAGGGTTCAGATAATAACTACAGAATGAAGTGATACCTCCTAGCCATTGAGTTAGCAACAGCAGCTGCAAACGTGGGCTAGGAAAGAACAGATAGAGTACCACACAACAACGTTACTACAACGTATCCAATTTATCACCAGGGACATTCTTCAAAGGACTCTGTTGGGCAACACGGCCTTCCATCTACCACCAACCTAAGTAAATATTTATTGCATTTTCCTTTTCCAAATGGGCAGTAATTTAGAATGCATAAGATTCTGTATTTACGATAGAGTAGTTTCCTACGGCCCGATAGAGACATCGCTTCTCCCTGTGTTCTTCAGTCTTCCCGCTCTTTCACTCAAACCCAGCCCCCTTTCCTTTGGGTAACCAGCTGTCATACCTGTTCCGTCCGCTAGGGACATTTTCCTTTATGATGTAATTTGTAATCAAGGTATGATTCATTCTGTGTATATGTAATTCTGTGTGATTTGTTAGGTATTTAGTAAATAAATAATTAAACCCAATTTTGTATTGCTGATTCAACTTGTTAGCCAGGGTTTGTGAACATAGTTCCCAGTCTTGAACTCACTAATGTCAGATTTCTCAGTTCTGAGTTGTTTTGACCGCCTGCAGAAATCATACTGGATTGACAGCATGGCCAATGTTGAATGTTTATAATTTTAAGCTTGGAAAGAGCCCCTTAAACTGAGAATTAGGACCACACACCCTCTCCACTGTTGTGCCCTTTGTGCTGTTGTCTGTGCTCAATAATGTTTGTATCATGTTGTGTTGCTATAGAACCATGTTGTTGTCATGTTGTGTTGCTATCATGCTGTGTTGTCATGTGTTGCTGTCTTGCTATGTTGTTGTCTTAGGTCTCTCTTTATGTAGTGTTGTCTCTCTTGTCGTGATGTGTGTTTGTCCTATATTTATATATTTTTTATATTTTTAATTTTGAATCCCAGCCCCTGTCTCCGCAGGGGGCCTTTTGGTAGGCTGTCATTGTAAATAACTTAACTGACTTGCCTAGTAAAATAACGGTTAAAACATTTTTTTTTTAAATAGCAGGCTAGTAGTTGCTTTACAATGCTTGCAGATAGCCACGGATTACTTCCAAACCACTCATTGTTGGATTTGCGATTTCCAGCTTGTTGTGTGGTGTTTATGTCTAATGGCTGATGAGCACAATTATGTGTAATTCCTCTTCATTATTTGTCTTCATATGACAAGGATTAAAAAGGAATTGACAGTAAATTGTCGACTTGATTCATGATGATGACTGCTAGCTAAGATTTTGAAAGTACTACGTTGACATGATCAGTCCAATCAAAGCTACTGTAGATATAACATGATTTGACATAATTTTATCTGTGGCCAATGACCTTGAGCCTTCATGGATGAACACTTCTAATGTAACTCTACGGCAGCACCCAAGTGGCTTCAATTTTCGTGCTCTACCCTTAGATTTGGCAGTGATGTAGTGTCCCCATGAGTGACAGAACACTGAGCCAATCACGGCACAACTAGAGAACATTACCAACCCCTATGCTTTGTATTTTCCACTGTCTGCCCCACCACCATAGAGAGCACTGAGCTAGGCTGCAACACCTGCATTTTGGAGCTGCCTTACTCAAGAAAGCAAAAAAGAGACCATGTTTGTATGGAGGCTTTATTAACTCCATGATTATTAAAAATGTTTTACATCATTTTCAAACTGATATGTGACATGTATTAAAACCAAAACATATATTTTTTTGTATAAAAATGTGTGGCTCAAAACAGGTGGGGCTTAGCCCTTACCGGACCTGAATGACGGGTCGCCACTGGAGGTGGCGTATAATTGGAGATTTAGTGACACCAAGATGCGACCGTTCTGTAATTCTTCAAATGTGGCCCTTGGACCTTTCTATGCCTCCCAAACCATCTTCCTCACTGTGCAAGGGGATGAGATACTCTTGGTTCTTCTACCAGACATGTTTACCACTGTTCCAGTGGTTTTAATTGTTGTCTTAATAGTGGTAGGTGACATGTTTGTTATTTCAGTTGTTGTTTTATTCTACCCATTGCCTGATTCATGAAAGTCAACATCCATTTGTCTCTTTTCATTTGTGAGTTCTTTGCCTTTCCCCATGACGATGGATGACAAAGGGATTTTACATGCATTTCTATACCCCCGTGAAACAGGAACCCATGGAAGGCCCTAATGCAGTTCCTTAAGATGATACTAAGTTTAGAAAGTAGAATGTTATTAATGCAAATGTAAGTTTGTTTTATTGTATTTATAGGAATCTTTAGGCGTGCCAACCATTTTAGCACGTATCTTTTGTTCAACAAAATCTCTTTCTCTGAGCAATTGTTTTAGAATGCAATAATATAATTTCCCACATTTTTGGAGCATACAATATAGCTTTTTATTGTTTATTTTATAGAGTCATTTTAGCTAATCTTTATCAAGGGTGCCAATACATTTGAAGGTGACTGTACCTGCCATCAAAGCTCCTGCACTTAACCTCAATGCGTCTTTAGACCTCTATGTTGTTCACTTCCTTCAAAGTCTTCTTCTCTATCTAAAATCAAGGTTTTATTTAATATTTTGCTTTTCCAAAAGTGCTCCATCTCTTGGGTGACATCATTATGGCTGGCCTTCAATAGCCTATTCAGCGTCCGGAATGACACCCTATTCCCTATGGAGTACACTACTTTTGAACAGGGCCCATAGGGATTCAGATTAGGGTGCCATTTGGGACACAGGCCTGTGCAGCGGTGCCTAGTCTCCTCTACCCACGTGTTTACCTTCACATCTCCATGCGCTCTCATCTCATTTTTCACTGCCTATGATCTAATGGCCAAGAGGCCCTTACTTTGTTGTTATTCAGCTCTCTCTTTTTTCCTCCACTGAGCAGTTACCAGCTCTTTTGTTGGCTGTTTTGATATGTTTATTTACCGTGTGGATGGCTTTGATCCACGCTGGGGCAGAAGGGAGGGAGAAGGCTGGAGCGGGAGAAGTGTGTGCTTGCCCGGAGGAGAATGCGTTGAGTGCCATGTCTGCTCAGGGTGAGGGGAGACAGCTGAGCTCAGGGGGAAGATTGATGCAGAGCAGGTTGTGTCTCTCTGGCTGGCCTGAACAGTGGGGGGGCTGTTATGGAGTGGGGCCAACGCCTGTCACCTTTAGACTGGCTTGAGTGACGGCATCAGAGGCAGCCGTGGGAGGTCCAGTTTGGCCCACTAGACTAGACTAGTATGCGAATGGGAATACTGAGGATCACAGATTCAAGGTAACATACAAAAAACATGATATGCAATTCGATGGTATGCTCGGCTTGATGGTACACTTATTATAACATTTCAAGACATACATTACATATGTCAAGACATTGCGTATGTAAAATGCAAGAACAAGTTTTTTTACGAGCCCGAATATTCAAGACATTAAACAGTAGCATGCCTCAAAAAAGCACTATATACCATAAGATGTTCTAGGACACTGAAATGGCTTGAGGGATTTCAGAATTATCTTGCCACATTTGAATCAAGCACAGCGCTGCTGTACTGTACCTTCACCAAATTCCCCCAAGACATTCCCATTAGAGTAAGAAAGACAACTCACTTCGTTATTTGGGGCTAGCTCATATTAATTATCATTGATTAATATTACAGCCGTGATTTAATTCTTGCTTTCGTTTTATTGGCAGTCGGCAAGTTTGTTATTACTTGAGCCAATGGCATAATCTGGTTGATTATAATGAATGGGGTGAGGTTCTGCACAGCACAGCATGTTTTCCCAGGGTGGTTGCTCCTCCCCTTACTAGCCTTATGTCAAGCAAGGTTTAAGAATGTGTTTTTCACTGCAATCGGATACTACTCTGTAATGCCTTTTGACAAACAGCTGAAGCATGTACGTCCTTTATCAGTGACACATGTACTATTCATGAATGTATCAGGTAAACCCGAATGACATTTTGACCTGGGGAAGGACATGTAATGCCTCATCATACACCACAGTTGGACTTGCTGCCATGCTGCACCGTAATTGCTATTGATTGAAGACGTGCAACCTCCTCACACACACAGACGCCCACCCACACGTGTGCACACGGACACGTGCATGGCTCTTCCAGGCACAGACACGGTGCCACTGCTCGTTAAGACCTCTTGGGAAGATGCCATTGTACAGGACGTGAGACAGTTTTATCAGTTAGTGCACAATCTCCAACTACACATTCCTATTGCTCTGTGCTCCTGTGGGATGACCCCGGCCTCTGGAGTTTGGCTAATGTTAGGCAATAGTTCATGAATCTCTGAAAACTGTCTAATCACTGTCTCCAGAGCCCATGTGAGAGATCAACTTTGATAATAACAAGTGTAAATAAATCATAAATGCTGTATCACACGTTCTGTTTTTATCCATGCAACATCTCCATAAAGAATTAAGCTAGCCAAAGGAACTTGGTCATTGTAGTCATGTTCTAAAGACAACACAAAAGGTTTCTTTGAAATAATGCAGAGCTTTTATTCCTGTAATAGTAACTATTTACAAGCACAGTGGTCCCACAGACACATTGCTTAAAAATAGAGAGCTCAGATACAGTTGGTATTGGTAAGACAAGAGACCATGGGTTCCTATCAGGAGGCAGGATTCAAAGCAACGCTGGTGCAATAAGGCTATATAATTGACTTCAAAGCCGCGCCAGAGCCTAATATCAAAGACATATTGTATTATAAATAACGGTCAGACGTTGCTGCTGCAGCCTGTTTGGGTGCTAGTGATAAGCCCAACTGTCTTGTTAAGGCAGATTGTGCTGGATGTTCCACAGACCTCCGTCTCTATCCTGCCAGACATGAAGGACCAAACAGAGAGATAACATGCTGGATCACGGGATAGTCTGTCTTTCTCTGTAGCATGCTGTTCTCCCTGGTTGAGCAGATCCTAGTAGCTACAACTCAAAGGCCTGATTCTGAACAAAGGCTTAGGCACATTTGAGTTGAGCTTCACCTAAATAGGAATACCACTTAATCAAAAAATGTTCCATGACCACAATCAAGGATACTGTATTCTGCTTTAAAGAGCCAGGAAACTTTTTTTTTTTTTAAGTTTGGTGTAAGTAGAAATTTTAATATTTCACGTCCAAGAGCCAATCAACTAGTTTCCTCTCTGGTGGTTTGAATTCTGGGAGCTTAGGCAGAGCACACGTCCTTTGACATTTACGTAACAATTTAGTACATTCTTGTTATGCATTTATTCATTCATTCATTTCTCGGCTCATGAATACAAATGTGATGGTGACCCATCTCGCCAGACCTAAGTGGTTTATGAGAATTGTGCCACTGATGTTTTTACAATACTTCCTGATGCATACACATCAAACCAATAACAATGAGCAAGAGGTGCACCAGTGATAACCAAAAGTGATGAGGAATATGATAGACACCTTTGCTCTGCTCATTCACAGTGATTACAGTGAATACTGCAATTGTCCAGTTCCAGAGGTGACATGCGCCTACCTGGACCAATTCTGAGAAGACATTTTTATTCCATTTCTAATTCTAAATTCATCAATCCACATGAAGGCTTGTATTATTCCGAAGTCCTGCACATCATCACTGTTCTATCTGTGTCACGTCCTGACCGTATACAGAACCACCCACCAAAAACGGACCAAGCAGCGGGGTAACAGGGAGCAGAGGTTTATGGACTCATGGACATGGGAGGAGATATTGGATGGCAAGGGACCCTGGAGACAGGCTGGGGAATATCGCCGCCCCAAAGAAGAACTGGAGGCAGCTAAAGCTGAGCGGCTGAGTGGAAGTAAGGCATCGCAATAGGCACGAGAGGCAGCCCCAAAACATTTTCTTTGGGAGGAGGCACACGGGGAGATTGGCGGAGTCAGGCGAGAGACCTGAGCCAACTCCCCGTGCTTACCGGAAGCAGCGTGGTACTGGTCAGACACCGTGTTATGCGATGAAGCGCACGGTGTCGCCAGTGCGCGCTCATAGCCCTGTGGGCTATATGCCAGCCCCCGCAAGTGCCATGCGAGAGTGGGCATCCAGCCAGGGCGGATTGTACCAGCTCAGCGAGTTTGGTCTCCTGTGCCGTTTCGGTTCAGGGTATCCTGCGCCGGCTCTGTGTACTGTGTCTCCGGGGCGTTGGGAGGGTGCAGTTCGCCCTATGCCTGCGCTCCGCCCGTGCCGGGCAATTGTGGGCATTGAGCCTAAGGGAGAGGTGCTCCCCCACAGCCCAGTTCTGGAGGGTCCGGCCTAAAGTGGTCATCCAGCATGGAGAAGTGGTGCCAAGGCTGCGCACCAGAGCTCCAGTGGTCCAACACTGCCCGGCCCATCCGGTGCCTCCTCCACGCACCAGGCCTCCTGTAGGCAGCCCCACGCACCAGGCTGTCTCTCCGTCTCCTCCCTCCAGGTTCTCCCTCCTGTCCGGAGCCGCCAGAGCCGCCCTCCTGTCCGGAGCCGCCAGAGTCGCCCGTCAGTCCGGAGGTGCCAGAGGCGCCCGTCAGTCCGGAGGCGCCTGAGGCGCCCGTCAGTCCGGGAGGCGCCAGAGCCGCCCGTCAGTCCGGGAGGCGCCAGAGCCGCCCGTCAGTCCGGGGGTGCCAGAGGCGCCCGTCAGTCCGGGGGTGCCAGAGGCGCCCGTCAGTCCGGGAGGCGCCTGAGGCGCCCGTCAGTCCAGAGGCGCCACTCACTCCAGACTCGACTATCAGTCCAGTTGCGTCCTATAGTCCCTCACCAGAGTAATGCCCACCCAGTCCCTCCCCTATAGGATCAGGTTTTGCGGCCGGAGTCCGCACCTTTGGGGGTACTGTCATGCCCTGACCGTAGATTGCTTTGTATGTTTCTATTTTTTGTTTGGTCAGGGTGTGATGTGGGTGGGCATTCTATGTTTGTATGTCTAGGTTTTGTATTTCTATGTTTTGGCCGGGTATGGTGCTCAATCAGGTACAGCTGTCTTTTGTTGTCTCTGATTGAGAACCATACTTAGGTAGCCTGTTTTCCCACTGTTAGTTGTGGGTGGTTATTTTCTGTTTAGTGTTGGTTGCACCTTGCAGAACTGTTTCGGCTATTCTTTTGTTATTTTGTATTCAGTGCTCAGTCAGTTAAGCAAATAAAGATGAACACGTACCCCACTGCATTTTGGTCCAATGACTCCTGTTCTTCTTCCGACGAAAGCCGTGACAATCTGGCTGTTACCGTATCTTGGTAATATGTTGGCCAAAAAGGTTCAAACATGACTCGCTCTGTCTTCAGGTGGTTACAAAGCATAGACAAAATTATATTTTCCTCTGTGGATGTTTCCCTTAGTTTGATTTTACGCAATGTCACACCAGTCTTTGAGATGAAAGTAATCCGATGCACATTGTTCCTGAAATGTTTCTGTTTCTGAATTCTGAAATTCCAAATGTCAAGATAATTGATGTAAAAGAAACAGAACTTTTGTAAATATTAATACCATGACAAGGCCAGTCCTTTTTTTTTATTGTCTTGTTTTGGTGTGTTCTCAACACTGTCATGGCCAATTACCCTGACTTGGAACATGACATTACATCAGATGCACAATTCAATATGTAAACAAAGACCCAGTGAGAATTCTTGCAACAAGAGACCCCAAAGAACTAGGGATCTTAAGTTAGATGTAAACAAACTAGAAAGTCTTACTTGCAGGGAAAAGCTTGGCTGCTTCAAGTGAAACATAGGACCACTGTTTCAAAAGTCCATAAGCCATTTGGCAAGTATTTACATTGGTCGTAGATTATTTACATGGGATTAGGCTCATTTCTACATAATTACTCTTATAATCACCGGCTCCATATCATGAATGCATTTTTTTTCCCACAAGAGGGATTTCACAAATGCATTTTCTGTGGCAGTACATTTTAACCACTAGAATATGTGTAAGTAAAATGTAGCCTCCCAATTGTGCCAATAATAAATTGTACCCAGTATATAAAACAAATGAATGATTGCTCATTATGATAAAAATGAGTTCTATTCAAATTTGACACAAATGGCTATAGTGTAAATGAAAATGAATAACGTGTTCCCAGAGGTGCCGCAGACACAGGAACGGAACAAAAAGTGTTGAGTAACCCGTAGACCCATTACTTTATCATCATTAAAAGAAAATACTTTGAAATCTGACAGTATACTGCTCTGATCAGTTTTCACCAAAGTTACAGCAGTCTAGGTGTGATGCCTTCTGCATTGACCTTCCCACACCTAATGTAGCCAGACATGTGAGCCTCCCAGCAGGTGTTCTGTGCTTTGTCGAGCCATCTCTGACATGGACCCCCTTATAAATAACGTCCCTCACACCCAAACAACACCAAGAGCTACTGTACATTCACCCACCGGCCCAGGTGATAATTGTCTCCATTTCAAATCCTTCTCTTTCCTCCTATCTATGCAATATATCAAGTAGCACCCTTTACCTCTTCCTGGTCAGAAGCCATTAAACGAGATACAGTTGAGCGTGCTATGCAAAACGACTTGATTAATATGAAAATTCAATCTGTGATGACATGGTGACTTGATCTTTCACACTCCGCCTGGAGGAAGGTCAGTGGAGTTCTGCAAACACTTGGTGAAAAAAAAGAAGAACGCTTCAAAAGGTTCTACTTGTCATACCTTACATAAGAATCACACACGGAGATGGGTCTGCAACACTGTCAGGAGGCACACTTCGAGAAGCGAACTCTACCATTGCCATGTCCATTGGATTCGAGGATGTGCCGAGAGAAAACACCACTGTGAACAAGGTTCAAGCAGCCATGAGTTAGTGCCGGGTGTGGGGGTGTTTACATTCCCTCTATTTGAAACCCATCCCTCATTGTTCAGCAAAAAAAAAATGTCACCTCCCTCCCAAGCCATAGCAGTGCTGTGTGGTTGCTGACAGATGTCTCGCATTCATGAATATTCTGTACACCACCAGGGCCAGCGCTGTCGACGCGGCTTTGATCTTCATTTCAAAAGAAAGTTCTGTCTGTGCCACTGCCAGAGACTTTGTGTGACTCACAGTGTATTTGGTGTTGTAACCTGTTCGTTTGAGAGCAGTAATAGCACAGTGATCATTGGGTGCGCCAGGACAGTCCCCAGCATTAGGGCTAAGCTTGGGCTTTGTTTCATTCACAGCAAATCATGACAGCTAGACCAGTATATTACCAAGTGACTTTACATTTTGCAAAGGCACTTAATTCACTCAACCGGAAAATACAAACCTCTTAGACGAGCCTCACAGTTTGATATGGATCACTTGGAATATAGGAATACCCTTAACATGAAACAAATATTGATTTTTTTTTTGTTTACTTCCTATGATCACCCAGGCAAAAAAAAGAAAGAAAAAGAAAATAGTAACGTATTAATATTCATTTGAATCTTCCATTGATAGGCTGGAGTGTTGCGAATTACAGGGTTATACGCGCATCGTAACAAACACCAAAAACAAGGCATTTAACAAACACCGAGCTCTATAAACAATGCAGCATTGCCATGGTGTTAAGGCATAAAAAACAAAGAGACGCCACCATCTGCAGTCTGCCAGCATCGTCACAGCACCGCCTCTCTTGAAACCCATCGGCTTCCATTCACCGGCTGATCTTTTCAGCGCTCATGCTCCTCCATTGCCCGTAATGATATTGGTTTCTCTCAACAGGTCTTTTGAACGGTGACCCGGTCTCAGGGCTCTTTTGTTGCATTTGCTCGATGGAGAAGGAGTATCCCTTTTCCAGTATGAAGCATCAGCTCACCAGAGAGAAAGCTGAGTACAGAACCCCTATAAACCCTTCCGTTCTCTTCATATCCCTCTGCAATGTTTATCCTAAAACAGGCACAGTGAGCTTGCTCTTTCTACCAGATGATTAATCTTCTCATTATCAGATATCCTTCCTTCCACTGCCATGCAGAATGGTGCTGCTTGTGCTTGTGCAGGCTCGGAATCAGCGATCCTCTAGAGTAAGTAGCTAACCCTTGGGAATTTGGTGAACACAAATACATTTGACTTAACTAAGTCCCAGATGATAATGTATAATTAAGAAACAAAGTTGAATTTTCTAACGTAATATTCATTTGATATAATATACACATTGAAACGGCAACCCGATCAAGAGTATACGATGTTCAAGATGATCAAGATGATCAAGATGATGATCAAGAGTATACGATGTTGCTCGTTGATGTTGCTCGTTTAATTGAGCATTCCCTGATCAATTCGTTTCTCCCAAACTTTCATATGAAGCCGCTGTCAATTTAAGGAACATTGTGCTATCTTCTGGCACAGACGCAATATGAAAATCCACTCTGAAAGCTGGGGGGGAATGAGGTACTTTCATTTCCAAAGGCTTTTTATGCAGTGTGGCTTGGTTGCACAATGCTGATTCATTGGTCCTAATAATATGGAGGAATGGTTGAGCTGTGGACGAAGTGATCAGCAGATGTCCAGGCATATGCTGCTCATCTTCCATTCCAACCGGGAGAACAGGGGATTGGCAGGGTTGAATATCGAAGACCAGAGGTCGAGAAAGCAGTGCAGTGGTTTTCTTAGGTCCATCTTCATGTTCAAGATGTTAGGCTGAATAATTAACTCCACATTATGAAGGTTAAAGATCAAGCGCTAGGCATGAATATAAGAAATGTAGCCTGCAGTCATTTTTCTAAGTTTGTGTTAACTGCAGCACCTGGGGGAGGCCCAATACATTTAACCAGAGACTCCGTAAACTCCTGTTTTAGGGAGAATTTTGCTTGCATGTAGATTAAATGTTTTACCTGTGGGAAAAGAGGTTGAAGGACTGTATACTTTATCTAGATGAGTTTATACAAATGAACCTAATCGGATTATAAATGCTTTTTCTATGACAAATCTCAACCTAGTTCGTTATCTCTCTCTCTCTGCAATATCCCTCCCCCCACTCATTCCAAATCGCATTGTAGAATGTAGAGATACAGTAGGAACAGCAGCCAGGGCAATCTCTGTGAGACAGATTCCCCACCCCCCAACCCATCCTTAGTGAATATAACTGATACCGTATGAAACCAGTCCTGGTGAATATGTTGTTGGGCTACTGTTGTACAGGCAATGTATGAACATGAGAATGTGAGAGAACAGCACTTCCCACTGGCCCATTGAGTTGAGTTCAAACAGAGTAGCAAAAGGAGGGTGAACATGGGGAGGGGGAGAGAGGACGCTTCCAGCTATGCAACAGACTGCATGGATTTGCATACAACCAACCCAAAACCACGAACGAGAGCGAGACCTTCCTTTTGAATCCAGCCTGGGATTACATTTAAGCCGTCGATATTGGCTATTGCATTAGTGTTACAGTAATGTGGGAAATCTGTGTAGCGGAAAAACAGCAGCATATCAAGCAGTGTAGCATAACCCCAATCTGAGATAGAGTATTAGTCTCATATGACATTGATATCGTACTACATCACTGTAAACCTTTTACTGTACAGGGATTGAGTAGAACTGTGGTGGATAAAGTTGTTTCATTCCTAAGCTGTCGTCCAATGACATGGTGTCTCACACGTCTGTCATAATTGTAGCAGGCTATGCATTCTCGGTCTAGTCAGTGATACATTCCCGAGCCGCATTTCAAGTCTCCACGCAACACATTCTCAAGGAAACCTTGTGCCGCAGCCTATACATTGACGAATGAGGTTGCTTTTCCCCC
The DNA here is from genome assembly GCF_018296145.1 of Oncorhynchus tshawytscha. NCBI lineage: Eukaryota > Metazoa > Chordata > Actinopteri > Salmoniformes > Salmonidae > Oncorhynchus > Oncorhynchus tshawytscha. Next base: position 12,528,087 of record NC_056446.1, on the reverse strand, counting down.
TTGTTTACTTGTTTGTCTAGTTACTGTATTTCCAGGCCATGTGTTTTGAAAGGTTGACAAAGTGCTACAAGACCACAGGAAAGAAAAACACATTCCACGATTAACATCTCGTTGACCTAAACCTAATTTGGCTAAAACACGTAGGTCTCTAATTGGTCTTGGCAAGACACAGACTGTCAGAGCTAACGATGTCAACTAATTTAGCAGACGTATTAGCACTGGCGTGACATGGCCAAAGTGTGCCAAAGTGTGCCAAAGGAAGAATGAAGTGGCCCCTGGAAGACAGATGCCTGGCAAGGAGCATCTCCTGCTGTTACTCAGCGGGTCAGCGTACAGCACTGTGTGAAAGGCTATGAAGAAATAGCAGAATAAATGGAAGTTGATCACAAAAGATATGTAGCTCCGCCCACCGGTGATGTGGAGCAGAGCATGCTGGGCGATCTCTAGCTCACAGACCATCAGAAGTCAAGTCAGAAGTTCTAGCCATCTCCTGTGTTTTCAACTAGCTAGCATCTTTGTGTTAGTCAAGGCCAGTGTACATCGTGGCAGAGATGCAAGTACAGATTTTCCATCCTTCATATGGTTGTGTTCCTAGATGTACTGGGCAACGATTATGTCACATTTTTGTTTTTATGCTAATTCATTGTTTTACCGAGAGCTACTGAAAGCTTGCTAGCTCCATTTCTGCCGTCTTCTCATTTCAGACATTTAGCACCTTATGTGTATAGTATATTGTCTCCTCGTGCTTTGTTTATGTGGATATTTGACTGTGAATTGTTTAGAGGTGCATTTCAAGTTCATGCAGTTGGTGTAAGTACATGTGCTGCAGCACACCCTTTGATCTTTCATCCTTAACAGTCTAAGCTTTTTTACAGATAATAAAAACAAAAGAAGTTTGTTCTGAAATGTCTGTCCTATATCTGAGAGACATACGAAATATCAGGAAACTATATATATATAAACATTTTTTTTTACATGTATTTTTTAAGGCACTAAACTATTTCCATATATACTTCCATTAATTAAAACAATTTTAACTGGCTACCTTCAGACTAGTCTTGTGAGGCTTGTGGCAAAACCACTGACATGTACATTTATGTGAGAGACGAACATGTCCCATTCCAGAGAGGGGTCATATTTGATCCTTTATTTAACTAGGCAGGTGTCACGTTCGTTAGAATAAATATCGGACCAAGGCGCAGCGGATGTTGAGTTCCACATAATTTAATGAATAAAGTGAAACTTAGCAAAGACAAAAACAAATAAACAATAAACTAACAACAAACCGTGACTACAGAGATGCTACGGGCACTAACTCAAAACAATATCCCATAAAACACAGGTGGAAAAAATGCTACTTAAATATGATCCCCAATTAGAGACAATGATAACCAGCTGCCTCTAATTGGGAACCATATAAAGCACACCAACCTAGAAATATGAAAAGTAGAATACCCACATAGAAATAATAAACTAGAATACAACATATACATACACTAAATCACCCCCTAGTCATGCCCTGACCTACTATACCATAAAGAAACAATGGTTCTCTATGGTCAGGGCGTGACAGTACACCCCCCCCAAAGGTGCGGACTCCGAACTCAAAACCTGAAACCAAATGGGGAGGGTAGAGGGGGTTATTAGTGTCGGTGGCGGCTCTGGTGCGGGACGAAGAACCCGCTCAGCTCGTGGATCCGCCAGCTTTGGTGGCGGCTGTGGTGCAGGCCGAAGAACCCGCTCATCTCGTGGATCAAGCCATGGAGCCGGGCTGTACACTGTGCCTGGACTGGACCTCGGTGTCAAGGAAGGCTCCTGCCATGGAGCGGGACTGCACGCCGTATCTAGACTGAGCACCGGCGCAGGAGAATGCTCCGGCCTTGAAGCTGGACTGGACGCCGTGCCTGGACTGGGCATCGGCACAGGGGAAGGCTCCCGCCATGGAACGAACGGGCTGGACGCTGTGCCTGGGCACCAACGCAGAAGAAGACTCTGGCCTTGGAGCTGGACTGGACGCCGTGCTTAGACTGGGCATCAGCGCACGTGAAGGCTCCGGTCATGGAGCTGGAAGTTCCGGACCGTTGACCGTCGCAGGAGGTTCCGGACCGGGGACCGTCTCAGGAGGTCACACATTACAGGGAGAGTGCGAGGATCAGGCACAGGACGTTCCGGACTGGGGACACGCACTTCAGGGAAAGTGCGAGGAGGAGACACATGATGTACCGGACTGGAGAGGCGCACTTGAGGCCAGAAGCGTGGAACCGGCACAGGTTGCACCAGACTGCTAACCGGATTCACTGGTCGGATGTTGAGCAGAACACACTTGCACATCTCTCTCATCTCACTCTCTCCCAACTTAGCCTTTGCCTCCCTGACAGTCTCTGGCTCTTCCCTCTGCTCATTCGCCAGCTCCATATGCCCACACCCCCCCAAAAAAACTTGGGGTTATCCTTGGGCTTTCTGTAGCCGCGAAGCCTGTCGTCGTCGCTGTCCTCCATTATCTCCTTCCGATGTCCAGACATCCATCACCTGGTGAACACGCTGCTTGGTCCTGGTTTGATGGGATATTCTGTCACGTTCGTTAGAATAAATATCGGACCAAGGAGCAGCGGATGTTGAGTTCCACATAATTTAATGAATGAAGTGAAACTTAGCAAAGACATAAACAAATAAACAATAAACTAACAACGAACCGTGACTACAAATATGCTACATGCACTAACTCAAAACAATATCCCATTAAACACAGGTGGAAAAAATGCTACTTAAATATGATCCCCAATTAGAGACAACGATAACCAGCTGTCTCTAATTGGGAATCATATCAAGCACACCAACCTAGAAATATGAAACTAGAATACCCACATAGAAATAATAAACTAGAATACAACATAGACATACATATAATAAATCACCCCCTAGTCACCCCCTGACCTACTACACCATAGTGAAACAATGACAGCAGGTCAGTTAAGAACAAATTCTTATTTACAATGATGGCCTAGGAACAGCGTGTTAACTGCCTTGTTCAGGGGCAGAACAACAGATTTTTACCCTGTCAGCTTGGGGACTTGATCTAGCAACACTTTGGTTACTGGCCCAACGCTCTAACCACTGGGCTACCTGCCACCCCAATATTAGTGTGTAGCCCAAACAGTTTGGACGCTACAGACAGAAATTTGCAGGTCAGCTGCACCATCTAGCTGTACCGACTTCAGAGAAGTCCCTTGACGATTGTGTGGCTCATTTTCACGATAAGACTGATTTTTGGGATGTCTCATGGTCTGACAAACACAACTCTAACTCTGCCACCTTACACCGCAGATGCGGAAGGGCGACATCGGTGCATGTGGTGGATTGAGACGCAGCCCATGCAAAAAAACAGATGCTGTATCTCTAGCTTAAACTGACAGAGTTTGCTAGGGATGGTTTTTTATTATACTGTGACTTGGAGGTTGTACAAAGTGTATATATGCCTCTGACAATTGTCTTATATTTCCCTTTACATTTCAGAACCACACACATGCATTGGTTAGTGCAAGTCGCCATACCACTAAGGGCCTTAGCCCATGCAACCTCTGTGCTGTGCCCTGCACCACGTAAACCGACTCAACTGTGATCAACTAGTTTGTCACCTGTGCCCTAACCAGCACCTGGGAGCAAACACAAAGTAAAGCCTAAGGATTTACAGTCAGAATTTGGTAGGTTACTTCCTAAATGTAATCCTTTGCAGATGCTAGTTACCTGTCCACACTGTAATCAAAAACATAACTGTAATATTTGTTTGTCCCACCTGGCTATCTTAAGATGAATGCACTAACTGTATGTCGCTCTGGTTAAGAGCGTCTGTTATGTAAAATTAACTACTGGATGAAACAAACTCGATTACTTTCAATTATTTTTATATTACTTTACCCTTAACAAGCATTAGAAGAAGACAATTTATATTAGCAATTGAACAATATCTATTGCAGGAAATAGCTTGGGCCAGGTGTTGGAACCGAAATAGTTTTCCAATTGTTTCGTTCTGAACAGAACCATAGTTTGTTCCGTTCCACGTTTAGACCAGCAAAAGAAAGTTCTGAACCGATCCAAATCCCCAAAAAGTACCGGTTTATAATCGTTCCTTTCAGTAAATTTTTAACCCCCCCCCTTTTTTTAAACATTTAGCTCGACATTATATTACTTCACCAATCAGTGCGAATAGAGCAGCTTGCTGTGGAGAGGGTAAGCGATTTTAATCTGTATGGGAAAGTCGTTAAGAGCAAATTGTATTTTGCCGTAACAGCTTGGTTTAATCATAATGAAAGACAAACACACTCTGGGCTGTCAGTCACAGTGTAGACCATGAGATGTAACTGACATTTGGAGGGTGAGGAGAAAGCGAGAGAGGATGGAGGAAAAAGGAAAGGGGATACTTAGTCAGTTGAACAACTGTACGCATTCAACCAAAATGTGTCTTCAGCATTTAACCCCACCCCTCTGAATCAGAGAGGTGTGGGGCCCGGGGAGCAGTTATTGTAAGCTTGCCTTGAAGCGCTGGGGATCTTGTTATGGCATGCATTATCTGAATTAGACCCAGAATTATGAATGTCTTATGAATGAACTTTGAATGTCTTTGAACTTCCAAGTTGGTTTAATGTTGGACCAGAGCAAACGTTAGCTAGCTAGCTAACCAGCTTGTGTGTGCAGAGCAGCACTTGAATTAAAAAAAAAACAGTCTTACCTTTTTGTAGTTAATACATTCAATGTGAAACGTGAAAACTGTAGTATCCTTAACTAGCATTCAACAAGTAAATCCATTCTTCTTTAATTAAATATCTCTCCCTAATTTCTGAAATACGCTTGTAACTTCATCAGTAGGCTACAGTAACCTATGCTTCAGAGGGGAGGGGCAGGTAGCTTACATACACACGCACACCCACTGGCAAAGACGTCCAGCTGGCAGGCAGATACTGGAATATGTTTCTGAGTGACAGAGTGATGGCATTGCAATGCATAGGCATTTGTTGTGATTTTTATGGGACTGGAAAAAAAGGCCATACATTTATTAACCTTTTAAAATAACAGTTCATAGAGTAACATTATTAACCGGTTCCCATGCTTTTAAAATAATGATTCTGTTCCTGAACAGTATAGGTCACTTTAGCTTTCGGTTCGGGTTCTGTTCCTCAACTCATTTAGTTATTTTCCCGGTTTTCGGTTCTGTTCCGGTTCCGGTTCCAACCCTTGGCTTGGACTGTACTCTACAAAAGCTTATTCCTGCTCTTTTCCCGTGATCCAACAAACACATTTGGTCTGTCATCATAGTGGTTGTTGACTTGTGGTCAGACTCGTTTGGGCGTAAACACACTAACTTTTCTCAACGCTGAATTAAATTGAGACAACAGGTGTCAAAGTATGTTTCACAAACATTTTTTTAAAGTATCTGTAATCGGATTACAACATTTTTGTAATCAGTTACTCCTCAATCCTGCACACAGTCCACCAAGTCTTTGCAAGTACAGTAGGACCACCTCCTCATCAAACACATTGGACTGCAGGCATGCACATACAGGCACACACACACACACAAATGCATGCATCCACACACTCACCTACATTTTAACACACACAAAAGCATGCATTTTGAATTCATGCAGTTACTTAGCCACGCTTGCACACACATTCTCACATGCTTGTTCTACCTTGGGTATAATGAGTGAAAGACAGTACATAACAGAAAGATGACATTTAAAGCCACAGACATCCCCAATTCATCTTGGATTTCAGAATGTGCCGGATGGATCTCTCTCTCCAAGTGATCATTTGTAAAGGCATGTGGCAGCGGCACCTATAGCTACATCTCCCAAGCGTATATCTGAATCCAAGAATTTTGTGGATTCTTTCATGTTTTCTTCCCTAAAATTGGATCTGTACACGGAACATTCCTCCTCTTTACCCTCGCCTGGGAAGATATGTTTTATGCAGTGAATACTGTAAACGTAAGTGTACGAGAGAGATCCATCCTTTAAAAACAATTTATAAAGTGGGCAAATCTAGAAGCAGAAACCTCATGAATAATACACTGTATGCTAATGTCACGGTAAGGAATGAGGGGTTATGTTGTTTTATCCCACAGTGGAGGAGTGGCTGCTGTTTAATACTGCTGGCTGTTTGTGCTTGGCCAGAGGGCCCTGCCTTTGAAAGCAGTAATGAAGATCTTATGCTGACAGACTCTCTGGCGGAGTGGCATCTGTTGCAAAGCAACCGTGACCGTACTCATAGTCATGTTAAAAAGAATACATCATCTTGCATGTCTGACTTCGTTCTTCCCTCTCCGACACCCTCTGTGTTGCAAATGGCACCCTATCCCCTTTATAGTGCACTACTTTTGACCAGGACCCATATTGTTCTGGTCAAGAGTAGTACACTTTAAAGGAAATAGGGGGCCATTTTGGATGCAACTCTACAGTGACTCCCACAAGTGCTCTGCTGTTCCCACTCATTAATGTAATGAATAGCAAGCAGTTAGAATCAATGATGCGGTCATTAGGGATAAGGGGAGCAGGCATAGCAACGCACTGATGTATCACCACTGAGCTTTGATTGACAGCAGCACAGCCATCAATATCCAGGCTAATAATGTTGATCGCCTTTTAATGAAGACTTCCACTGCCAATCCGGCTTAATCAGGGCTTTGTGCATTTTTTTATTATTAAGAACTCAAAATTCATACCATAGGCCTACCAACTGTCTCTGTTGCCAACATTTCAAGATGTATAGGCCTATTTATTTCTACAACACAATCACACATTGTAAGCAAGCTAGTGCCAGTGACTCCTAGGACTACTAACTAGAGACAACTAAAGGTGATTGATACCGGGAAAAGAGTGGCTATCAGCTGATCATAGGGAATGATGGTGTAAATCCACTTGCTAGCTAGCTACGCTGTCGAAACAAACTTGCATTTACTTGATTTTAGTTTGTTCTGCTGCTGACCTCTGCCTCCTACTAACAAGCAGTTGAATTTTCCCCCTGTCTGTTAGACACACACATGACAGATTCAACCTAAAAGGAGCCTATACCTACCAGTACTCTCCGCCACCGTAGCCAGTGGCGACTGCATGCAGAAGTCAGACAAGTGCACGCTTAGGGCTGGAGTTTATGAAAGAAATTATATAGTTTGATGTGCAATTCGATACATGTTTAAGTAATTAATACAATTGAATAAATGGCCCTGTAAGGGCACTTTTTCATAGGAGGGCAAAAGGGCAGGTGCCCAGGCACTGGTTGAGCCCTCTCTGTGCACGTGCCTGTGGCTTAATGCTACTCAGCAGAGCTGGGCCTTTCAAACAGAATATCAGTGATTTCAGAACAACTGGGGATTTATGATCTCTGTGTCCATGCAGTAGTAATTTATAGGCTCCATATGCATTGGCAAGTGTAAAAATCACTTTGTCACACACTGCATTTCCCATTAGGTTCATCATGTATCATTCACATTTCTTTCAGAGTTGTGTTTCAAGTCATGTTGTAGCCTACAACAGGAGGCCAGTTTACCCCGTACTCCACCCTGTGAAGTGAACTATCAGGAGACTAATGTTGTCCTTTTTATCCTGATGCACTTACATTCTCTTTTAAATGTTTGAATGTAATACGTCTGACTGTTTGGTTATGTGGCATATCACGGTTTAAATCATTCATGAAGGAGCTTTTTATCACAGAGACTTGCTAGACATGTTATATTATATGACACAGAGTACATTCCTAGTCAAATAGAATATTAAAATGCTTTGCTAGACTCAGTGGTGACCCGCCATTTTGAGCCCCATCTGAATAGCAACATTTATTTTGTTTGCCATTGTTGCATGTTATTTTGGCATTAACACGTGTCACATATCAGTTTGCAAACAATACTTAAAAAAAAAAAAAATCAGTTAATAAATCCGCATACAAACATTATCTATTTTTTGCTTTCTTGAGTAAGGCAGCTCCAAAATGCAGGTGTTGCAGCCTAGCTCGGTGCTTTCTGTGGTTGTGGGGCAGCCGGTGGAAAATACGGAGCATAGGGATTGGTAATGTTCTCTAGTTGTGCCATGATTTGCTCAGTGTTCTGTCACTCATAGGGAGAACTATGTTACTGTAAACTCTACGGGGAGAGCTTGAACATTGTAGCCCCTTGGGTGCTGCCATAGAGCTACATTGGAAGTGCCCATCCATGAAGGCTCAATGTCATTGGCCACTGATAAAATTACGTCAAATCACGTTATATCTACAGTTGCTTTGATTGAACTGATCATGTCAACATCATTCTTTCAAAATCTTAGCTAGCAAGCTAGCAGTCATCATCATGAATCAAGTCGAAAATATACTGGCAAATCATTTTCAAGCCTTGTCATATGAAGAGAAATTATGAAGAGAAATGATAGATAAAACGTATCGGTGCTCATCGGCCATTGGACATAAACATTACACAACCATTTGGAAATGGCAAATTCAACAATGAGTGGTTTGGAAGGAATCGGTGGCCAACTACAAACACTGCAAAGCTATTCAGTGGAGTGGATGTGCGGTCCATGTCTAGGTTTAAGGGTCTCTTTTCCAAGGATAAAAGGATAAACATTCAACATTGGCCATGCTGTCAATCCAGCATGACTTTTGCTACTTTCAAAACAACTGGAAACTCAGAACTGGGAAATCTCAGACTTCAGTGAGTTCAAGAACTCTGAAAAAAAACGTGCTCCGACTGAGAAAATATGTTTTGACCGGTCATCCAAGTCGGAAACTTGGGCCCCTTTCTAGAGCTCTGGCCTGAAGATCCCTAACGTCATGCCATACTTTTATGACGGAGTTTGATGACAACATTTCCCACGAAGGACCGCCGCACCACCTTCCTGTTCAAGTGAGCACAGCACAACAAGGTGAGTCCAAAACTGTCTAGTATGCTGCTGCATAAATTATGTAGCTAAGAAAGTAATACTGCTGTAAGTGTACATTGTGTGGTAAGCTGTTAGTAGCCCATGTGCCTCACTACAATAATTTAGTCCCTTTTCCCCTTACAATTTGACCTACTGTTCTGACTTGGTGGTGCACACATAGCCTATAGCCTGTTTTAGAGAAATGTCATCATCATCGCTTCCCAGTTCACTCATTATTGTCATTATCGAAATTACAGATGGACTCTTATACGCTCGTCATCCCCTTAAGCCATAGTTTGTACGTCTCAATTGCCATATCGGTTATGTTTTTTAAAAAGCGGTAAATGAGGCGGAATTAACTGTTTCATTGCCAGACGAGGCTCCTTTGATAGCCAGGTGTAACAGTGGTAAGGTGTTGGGACTCTGCTGTTGGGTGTGCCCTAACAGTTTGTGGCCACCGTTTGTCACCGTTATAGTCTAATTCATTTATTGTTTAGTGCTGTGTTGTGCATGCATCAACATTTCTTGCCCCACCAAGATTGACATGCTAAAAACGCTACTGGCTAGACTACAGTCTGGATTGAACAGAAACACAGCTATATCCAGATGAATGAATGCAAAGTGTCTCTAAATTCAGAAATAATACAAATAACCAGGTGTAAAATGACCTGGCTGACATACTACAGGCTGGCTACAATGCATTCGGAAAGTATTCAGACCCCTTGACTTTTTGCACATTTTGTGACATTACAACCTTTTTCTAAAATTGATTCAATTGTTTTTTTTCTCATCAATCTACACACAATACCCCATTAAGCAAAAACATTTATAAATGTTTGCAAATGTATAAAAAAAAACAGATATCTAATGACCGCCCAGCCTCGAGTCTTCTTTGGTATGACACTACAAAATTGTACACACCTGTATTTGGGGAGTTTCTCCCATTCTTCTCTGCAGATCCTCTCAAGCTCTGTCATGTTGGATGAGGACGATTGCTGCCACCACCGTGCTTCTCCGTAGGGATGGTGCCAGGTTTCCTCCAGACGTGTTGTTTTGCATTCAGGCCATAGAGTTCAATATTGGTTTCATCAGACTAGAGAATCTTGTTTCTCATGGTCTGAGAGTCCTTTAGGTGCCTTTTTGCAAATACCAACACTGGCTGTCATGTGCATTTAACTGAGGACTGGCTTCCTTCCGTCTGGCCACTCTACCATAAAGGCCTGATTGGTGGAGTGCTGCAGAGATGGTTGTCCTTCTGGAAGATTCTCTCATCTCCACAGAGGAACTCTGGAGCTCTGTCAGAGTGACCATCAGGTTCTTGGTCACTTCCCTGACGAAGGCCCTTCTCCCCTGTTTATTCAGTTTGGCTGGGTGGCCAGCTCTAAGAGTCTTGGTGGTTCAAAAATGTATTCCATTTAAGAATGATGGAGGCCACTGTGTTCTTGGGAACCTTCAATGCTGCATGATATTTTGGTACCCTTCCCCACATCTGTGCCTCGATACAATCAGTCTCCAACCTCTACGGACAATTCCTTCAACGTCATGGCTTGATTTTTGCTCTGATATGCAATGTCAACTGTGGAACCTTTATATAGACAGTTGTGTGCCTTTCCAAATCATGTCCAATCAATTGAATTTACCACAGGTGTACTCCAATCAAGTTGTAGAAACATCTCAAATATGATCAACGGAAACAGGATGCACCTGAGCTCAATTTCAAGTCTCATAGTAAAGGGTCTGAATACTTATTTCAGTTTTTTATAAATTAAAAAAATATATGTTTTCACTTTTTCATTATGGGGAATTTTGTGTAGATTGATGAGGAAATGCTTTATTTAATCCATTTTAGAATAAGGCTGCAACGTAACAGAATGTGGAAAAAGGGAAGGGGTCTGAATAATTTCCAAATGCACTGTATATGACTTGTTTGAGCTGAGGTGGCATCCCTCCATACTCCATACATACAACCCTCAAACTTCTTCAACTATATTTTACGGCAAAAAAGAGCTTCTGGATATCAGGACAGCGATCACTCACCTCGGATTAGACAAAGATTTTTCTTCAACAAACAAGACGCACAAGACATCCTCGAAACATCCAGCAGGGCCGACATCCACGTTATTTGCAAGAGGAAGCATCGCAGGTACAGAGGACAAAGAGCCGGATGCCTCGTGAGGACCAGGAGAAGGTGAGTGGGAAAGCTGCCGTTACCGTCAATACTACTCGCCAAAGTGCAATCATTGGACAATAAACTAGACGAGGTACGTTCACGAATATCCTACCAACGGGACATAAAAAACTGTAATATCCAATGTTTCATGGAATCATGGCGGAATGACGACATGGATATTCAGCTAGAGAGATACACGCTGCACCGGAAAGATAGAACAGCACACTCCTGTAAGACGAGGGGGGGGCGGTCTGTGCATATTTGTAAACAACAGCTAGTGCATGAAATCTAAGAAAGTCTCCAGATTTTGCTCACCTGAAGTAGAGTATATTGTGATAAATTGCAGGCCACTACTTGCCTAGAGAGTTTTCAGCTATACTTTTCGTGGCTGTTTATTTACCACAACAGACAGCTGCTGGCACTAAGACTGCACTCAGTCAGATGTATAAGGAAATAAGCAAACAGGAAACCACTCACCCAAAGGCGGCGTTCCTAGTGGCCGGAGACTTTAATGCAGGTAAACAAATCCGTTCTACCAAATTTCCATCAACATGTTAAATGTGCAACCAGAGGGAAAAAAATTCTACATCACCTGTACTCCACACACAGAGACGTGTACAAAGCTCTCCCTCGCCCTCCATTTGGTAAATACGACCACAACTCTATCCTCCTGATTCTTGCTTACAAGCAAAAATTAAAGCAGGAAGCACCAGTGACTCGGTCTATTAAAAAGTGGTCAGATAAAGCAGATGCTAAACTACAGTACTGTTTTGCTATCACAGACTGGAACATGTTCCGGGATTCTTCCAATGGCATTGAGGATTACACCACATCAGTCACTGGCTTTATCAATAAGTGCATCGAGGACATCGTCCCCACAGTGACTGTACGTACATACCCCAACCAGAAGCCATGGATTACAGGCAACATTCGCACTGAGCTAAAGCTAAAGAGCTGCCGCTTTCAAGGTGCGAGACTCTAACCCGGAAGCTTACAAGAAATATTGCTATGCCCTGCGACGAACCATCAAACAGGCAAAGTGTCAATACAGGACTAAGATTAAATCATCCTACACCGGCTCCGACGGTCGTCGGATGTGGCAGGGCTTGCAAACTACTACAGACTACAAAGGGAAGCACAGCCGCGAGCTGCCCAGTGACACGAGCCTAACAGATGAGCTAAATCACTTCTATGCTCGCTTCGAGGCAAGCAACACTGAGGCATGCATGAGAGCATCAGCTGTTCCAGGCGAATGTGTGGTCACGCTCTCCGTAGCCGACGTGAGTAAGACCTTTAAAAAGGTCAATATACCCAAGGCTGGGGGCCAGACGGATTACCAGGATGTGTGCTCCGGGCATGTGCTGACCAACCGGCAGGTGTCTTCACTGACAATTTCAACATGTCCCTGATTAAGTCTGTAATAACAACGTGTTTCAAGCAGACCACCATAGTCCCTGTGCCCAAGGATGCAAAGGCAACCTGATCAAATAAGTACAGACCCGTAGTACTCACGTCTGTAACCATGAAGTGCTTTGAAAGGTTGGTAATGGTTCACATCAACACCATTATCCCAGAAACCCTAGACCCACTCCAATTTGCATACCGCCCCAACATATCCACAGATGATGCAATCTCTATTGCATTCCACACTGCCCTTTCCCACCTGGACAAAAGGAACACTTGCGTGAGAATGCTATTCATTGACTACAGCTCAGTGTTCAACACCATAGTATCCTCAAAGCGCATCACTAAGCTAAGGATCATTGGACTTAACACCTCCCTCTACAACTGGATCCTGGACTTCCAGGATGGCCACCCCCAGGTGGAGATGGTAGGCAGCAACACATCTGCCACACTGATCCTCAACACTGGAGCTCACCAGGGGTGCGTGCTCAGTCCCCTCCTGTACTCCCTGTTCACCCACGACTGCATGGCCAGGCACGACTCCAACACCATCATTAAGTTTGCAGACGACACAACAGTGGTAGGCCTGATCACCGACAACGACGAGACAGCCTGTAAGGAGGAAGTCAGAAACCAGGCCGGGTGGTGCCAGAATAACAACCTCTCCCTCAACGTAACCAAGACTAAGGAGATCATTGTAGACTACAGGAAAAGGAGGACTGAGCATGCCCCCATTCTCATCGACAGGGCTGTAGTGGAGCAGGTTGAGAGCGTCAAGTTCCTTTGTGTCCACATCAACAACAAACTACAATGGTCCAAACACACCAAGACAGTCATGAAGAGGGCACAACAAAGCCTATTCCCCCTCAGGAAACTAAAAAGATTTTGGTTGGGTCCTGATATCCTCAAAAGGTTCTACAGCGGCAACATCGAGAGCATCGAGAGCATCAAGACTGGTTGCATCACTGCCTGGTACGGCAACTGCTCGGCCTCTGACCACAAGGCACTACAGAGGGTACCCGGACTATTTGCATTGTGTGCCCCCTCACCCCAACCCCTCCTTTTACGCTGCTGCTACTCTCTGTTTATCATATATGCATCGTCAACTTTAACTATACATTCATGTACATACTACCTCAATTGGGCCGACCAAACAGTGCTCCCGCACAGTGGCTAACCGGGCTATCTGCATTCTGTCCCACCCACCACCCGCCAACCCCTCTTTTACGCTACTGCTACTATCTGTAAATCATATATGCATAGCCACTTTAACCATATCTACATGTACATACTACCTCAATCAGCCTGACTAACCGCTGTCTGTATGTAGCATCGCTACTTTTTATAGCCTCGCTACTGTATATAGCCTGTCTTTTTACTGTTGTTTTATTTCTTTACCTACCCATTGTTCACCTAATACTTTTTTGCACTATTGGTTAGAGCCTGTAATTAAGTATTTCACTGTAAGGTTCACCTGTTGTATTCAGCGCACGTGACAAATAAACCTTGATTTAATTTGATTTGACTCAGCTCTGGACCTCGAGGCCAGTTCCACTGTTTTTTTCCCATTCTGTCCCTATAATCAGGGACTGATTCAGGTAGAACAGAAAACCAACAAGATCTGGACCTCGTAGGGTAAGAGTTGAATTCCCCTGCTCGATAAAATGCATGTGCACATAGTCACACCATGACTATAAGTGGGAGCTTCTTCAAGACTGTTGAATGGAAAAGCATTCCAGGTGAAGCTGGTTGAGAGAATTCCACGATTGTGCAAAGCTGTCATCAAGGCAAAGTTTATCTATTTGAAGAATCTTGTTTATCAATGTTTTTGGTTACTACATGATTCCATATGTGTTATTTCATAGTTTTGATGTCTTCACCATTATTCCATATTGTAGAAAATAGTAAAAAAAGAAAAACCCTAGTAGGTGTTCAAAAACGTATATTTTACAAATCTAGGTGATGCTTTAATCATATTGATGAAACTCTATTATGAACTCTAGTCTCTAATAAAGATATTTGATAGTAGCTACAGCGGGTAATGATATAGGTCTGCCAGTGCTGTATGTGGTTATTCACATTCACATATGTTCTGCTTGTTATACAAAAGTATAAAAATATGTTTTGGCTTTCTGTGCCAAACATGAAATAATTGACTAAACTGTGTAAATTGTGAAACTTACTGACAAAAATGTGAAATGTCAGCCATGAAGGCAAGCAGTGTGAGTCAATGAATTGGATGCTCTGTGATCTCTGCTATTTTTGGGGGGGAAATTGAGGACGTTGCACTGCATACTGAATGCATAATTCTCTTTTGCCGATTGAGCGGTCAAAAATGTAACAACCAACCACCTTTGATGTCGGTTTCTTTCTCAATATCATGTCATATAAAACAGAATTTTGAAATGCATTTGAATCAAATACCTAAAATGTAGAGAAAATCAATGTTATGCTAATGTAAGACCTCAAAATGAGCTGTAATGTGATATCGCTATAGCTCAAGGTGCAGTCTGGGTGGGTGATATGGAATAAATCTCAGTGAACTTTGAATATTGTACAGTACCATGCTATATGACTTTCATGTTTGCTTTATGGTTAGATTGCTTTGAAAATCATGGAAAACGAGTATTGCATTTCTTCACTTTTAATTTACAGTAATTAAAATCATACTTTTCCCCCCACCTTATTCACTAAAACAGTTCATTCAGCACATAAAGGTGGGCCTATGCACGTGCATGCATCCACTTACTTCTTGCACATTTTGTAATTGAGAACTCAGTTAATGACCTTATTCATGTGCATACATTTAACCATTCATTTGCTTAACTGAACCACTTTCAATGTCCACAAAATCTTAACGGCACACTACAGAATTGCATCAGCCACCTACAGTACATACATACACTTAGTAGATCTAAAGTCCCACTCAAAAAATGTATAAGTGCGTATGTAAACATTTCTTGATCCTATTAGAGCTGTCAGCATCGTTCATTTTCAGCAATGTTCCTGGAGCATTAATTCATCAGGAATGCGGGT